>NW_007247416.1:295335-339204 GCF_000164805.1 Carlito syrichta
GCGGCCACTGCACTCCAGTTTGGGTGACAGAGTGAGACTCCGACTCAAAAAAAAAAAAAGAAAAAGAAAAAAGGGGAAACTTGTCTTGGGCAAAATGACAGGGGAGAAACAATACTTTTCTTTGTTTCTAGTAAACTTGCTCATATTTCTCTTAGAGTTAGAAGAGAAAAACCTAGATAAATGGTTGATGAAAGAATAACTAAGAACAAAAATTCATGTACCAATTAGCAGATAACATATAGAGCTACTGGGCAATGAATACTAACAGCTGTTAAATTAGGAGTCATGTAAGCATGATTAGAAAATAGATGCTCCTTGACTTTCAATGGGGCTATATCCTGAAAAACCCAACCTAAGTCAAAAGTATCGTAAGTCAAAAATGCATTTAATGCTGACAACATAGCAGACTCTCCCCAAATTAAGACCATTTGACTTTACTACCATGCAAAATCAATATTCATTAAGTAGAAATCTTAACCTCACCATAAGTCCTTTAGGAGCTCCTTATCTTCTGATGGGGTTATGTCCTGAAAAACCCATTGTAAAGTTGAAAAATCAAAGTTGAACTGTCACAAGTTGGAGATCATTGTTACAGGAGATAAGAAGAAATGGCAATTAAATGGATAATCTCAAACAACTAAAGATAAAACTAGCTAGAGAAAAATAGTCAAAATGGTCTATGCAAATCATGAAAAGGTGAAATAGAAGAAAGGAAGAAAGGAAAAAAACAAAACAAGACAAAAAACCAGTCCAGGTGGATGACTAGAATGAGGTGAAGATTGGCCTTGACTGTACCAGTTAGTATAGAAATAATATATTTTAAAAAAAAAGACCTGTTCATGAAGTTAATAGAATTACCATAAAAGCATGCAAATAAAGCAAAAATAAAAAGAGAAAGAGAGAGAAAATGAGAGACCAGAAGAGGTAAGCCTTCTACCATTCAGGGTCAGTAGCAATCTTGTGATTCCAGAGGACAGAGAGCTTGATCCCTAGACTTCTCTCACAGATACATAAATGAACTCATAGACAATGGAAACTGCAGTAGTTATAAAAAACTGCAGATGTGAGAATTGCAAGAAATGGTTTTTACGTTTTTTAAAGGTGTCCAATGTGGTAGCCATAAGCCAATATTTCTAAACTAAAAACAAAATAATTTATGCTTTATACATAAGGAAATATAGTGTAGAATTTAAGCACAATGATGTTGATTTCAAATCTTGTCTCCTCACTTCCCAGCTGTGTAAATTTCAAGTTTTACAACCTCTCTATTCCCAGTTTTTCCTTTATAAAATGGCAATTGTAATATTGTGTACTTTAAAGAGTTGTGTCAAACAATAAAACAGCCTACTTATAGAGTTGTTAATGTAAGTAAAAGATTTTAAATTTGACTAACACATAGTGAAAACTATTTAAATGTTAGTGTATTATTATTATTATTTTTTAGGAATGGTCCCAAAGAACTAGACAAATCTCAGCTCTTTTGAATTCCTTTTGTGATCTTAAACAAATTATTTAACCATTCTAAGCTTCAGTATCCCACCTACTAAAAGGGAATAATGGTAATTACCATTTGCATACTGTGAGAGTTCAATTGAATGTGCTTGTGTAGTATGATAAATATAAAGTCCCCCTGTGCCCCTATATTCCTTTAAATTTGGAGCAAAATAATAACATCAGAGTTGGTATAATTCCTACAGAGTGGCACTATGCATATCCAGTGTTGTTTCTCTTGTATTGCAAGCTGAGCTTAGCTTTGTTTAATTATGATGGGAACTATTTTTCTAAAAGGATCAAGGACAAGGCCATGCTGATGTTTCCTTCCCTCCATGCAATGAAGACTGAATTGTTTTTGAGTAAATGTGACACTGCTTTTGTGAATAATAAAATCCCATTAAGAAAAACAGTTATGGCTAAATTTAAGGGGGTATTCAGTGATACGTCTCAACCAGAACTGAACAACTGGAATTTTCAGAAAGCGCACTACATTGTACAGAGCTTATCATTATCAAGCAGAAGAGACCCTCTTGATTTATTTCTCTGAAGGTATCACTTATATTTGTAGGACTTTTCCAGAATGGTAGAGCTTGTGGTGAAAATTCATCTAAAGCTATTGAGGTGGAAGTCTACATTAACATTTTCCTCACAGTTTTTATATTACCTACCAAAGAGGATAAACCATCCTTTCCTGTGGGGAGAAATAGGAGTTTCCAAGGGAAGCAGGTGGGGTCCCAGACTGATTTTGAGAGAGAGATGCATGTTGGGAAAGAAAAAACTTGTGGAGGAAGACAGTGAGGATGAAGGAAGCTGCCATTTGGGACTCCCTTCTTGGTATGACTTCTTGATCATGACTCTCTCAGTGAACCTTCCAGAAATAGTGGAACTTGTGGGGAAAGCTCATGTAAAAATTGATTAGAAAGTCTAAATCAACATTGTTCATCACAGTTTTATATTCTCTTCCCAAGAAATGTGCATGCTCTTCAATTTGACAACCATATGTCTAAGTAACTATCAAGAACAGATATACATGCATAGGAGCATGTGTGAGGGAGTTTCATTGTAGTATTGGTGTAATAGTGAAATAAGGAAACGATTTGCTTTTCTATTAAGAGGTGAATGGTTACATGAGCTAAGAATATTGATAATATCTAATAATATTTAGAAAAATTTTACATGTATTAACATAAAAACTCTCGAAGGGTTTCCCAACAGCAAAATGCAACAATTAAAATTATTTTTGTGAAGAATGATTGATGGTATAAAAATACATACATAAATGAATACATATGTATGTCTCTAAATGCAAAAGCAAGGATTTTTACAACTTTGCATAATACGGTATAATCTCAGCTATATAAAAAAATGCATTGAAAATAAGACCACAATGTAATACATATTAACAATGTTGCTTATGTTGCTTCTGAGTGAGGAGTTACTGATTGATATTTCTGCTAATTTACCCTGCTCTTAGAGATATAAACCTCTTGATAATTGGAGGAAGAATAATTTTTCATGGAGTGTTGCCAGGATTGTTCAGTATCTAAATCAACTATGAAAGACATCAGGAGAATGAACATCTACACTTTTCTATCCATGATTCTTCTAAATAATGCTGCTGAAGCCAAGACAATCTTTTATTCTAGAGTCAGGAGAAGAAGCAAATATGTTACCAGTATCCAAAAGCTGTTTAACTGTTTACAAATAACATTGATGAGCTAGTTCTTGGTTATTATCAGAAACTCCTCCCCAATTTTTTCCCCAACTATTCTCTTATGCTGGAGCTAATTAGACTATTGCATCATCACCTTTCATTACTACTTGCACTTTGTAAAAATTAATGCATATGTCATTTGCATAAGGAGAAATCCCTTGCCAGGAAAATAGGAGTAGGGCATTAGGGCATTCCCAGTTTCAGCCATAGTTAAAAATTACTTTTAGTGGCCAAAATGCTATTGAATTCTTCTTCTCTCTCTCTCTCTCTCTCTCTCTCTCTCTCTCTCTCTCTCTCTCTCTCTCTCTCTCTCTCCCCTCAAAGAGTCTGGAAATCCTTAGAGCTTCTCCTGAATATTCCAACCCAATTATTTTTATTTTTAGTCACTATATCACCTGCCCTTTCCATCTCCAATAATCCTTTTTATTAAATCTATCAATTCAAGTCCATGCTCAGTCATAAGTCCTGGACCTACCCAGAGTGGAAAGTATAATAGGGAGTCAGCATAGACATTTCTACACTTTTAAATGTTATGATAAGAGCATGCTTTACTTAAATTATCAAGAAAACAAGTAATATATAATCAAGAAAATGATCATAAAATATAAATCCAAATAAATAGAATGACAGATGGCTTTTTTCAGAAATATAAATAAAACTATTCTTAGATATACATATAATAAAAAAAGTATTTTATGCACAGATGTGTGAACTTGGAATATAACTGAATAATCAAATAGAAATGAAAGAAAGCTTTTTTCATTTTAAGTCATTTCACTTACATGTCTACTCATTGAAATAATCTTCCATTGTTTTATTGATAATTTTCTATTATTAATTATGGATAAGCAGAGATTTTTTAAAAAACCATCTGAACCTGCTTACCTCATGCAAAGATTCCACAAATTAGAATCTACAGATTTATCGGAATTATTGAACTCTATAAAATGATCATGTAATCTCCTTGCTGAATCCAGTAAAATATTTAATAGGCAGAAAAAGACATCACTTTACTATTAAGTCGAGTACTCAATTGAGAAATCTTTAGTTTTCTCCTTATTATGTTTAGAGTATTTCAAATAACAAAATTGTTTTATGTCTTTTCCCTGTTTTATATTTTTTCATGCAATCATAAAGATTTTCTAGGATCTCACCAAACACAAAGATTCTCTCAGGAGAAGAAACTATTTTTCTTATTGTGACAAAATTCAGAGATATTCTTTTTTTCTAGACAGAATGTCTCAGGAACTCTGACAAATTTTCCAATTGAATTTCAACTTTTCTCCCTCCTTTCTTTCTCCAGTCATATTGATTAACATCTACTTCAGCGCCTGCTATATTATTTCAAAACCGGTATACATTTTATGTGTTGGTGCCTAATTCAGATGAAGCTGAATTCCATGAAGACTTTCCAATTATGCGGCTGTTCCCTCTCAATTTCCTGGGTGGTCTGTGTATTCTAGTCCCTATAAGAATTTGCACTTATACCATTACACTAGATGGCGCTTCTTAAACTTTTGTATGGATTATGTGTCTATTGGGGAATAAATTCACTGCTCTGAGACAACTATCAGGTAACACATCCTACTTAACATTATAAAAATGCTTAGGGGCATGTTAAATGAAGTTCTATAGAACAGCTCTCGTCTATTGCCTATTAGGGTAGAGTTTAAAAGCTAATTACATATTCATCCATGTTTAGTTACTGAACCAAAGAAACACCTAACTAAGCAATTTGTAGTTATCCAGTGTGAAATAGTTATCCTATTAACACTAATTCAAAGCTTAGAAAAACAGGCTTTCTTAAAACCGAAGATAAAATAGAATCCAATACTCTCTTCAGTGGCTAATGGAGCCCAATACAGTTAAGCAAACAAATGCAGTTCTCTATTAACTGTTCTGTTTTTCTGCTCATCTGAAAATTATACATCAAACTGCAGAGGTTATCATTAGCAGTTTATTTGCCACCTGCTTTTATTTCCATTAAAGTTTTTCTGTAAACGTCTTTTTATATGTTTAATCTTTGTTCTTTTTTTTTTTTGAGATGTGGGGTACAATTCAGGGTTAGGTAGATAGGTGGTCATCACACAGGTAAGGATTGGGCCTCCCTTTGGTCCTCACTTTGCCTGGTTTGAGATCAGATACGCTTATTGATGTTATGTGCCCTCCCTCCCCTGGCAGAGTCCTGCTACTGCTAATCCCTTTCTTATAGTATTATGATTAATATTCAGGTACTGCTGATGAGTGAGAACATGTGACACTCAATTCTTTGTTTCTATGATAAATCACCGAGTATTACAGACTCTAAATTCATCCAAGTTGCCATGAAGTTCATAATTTTGTCCTTCTTTATGGCTGCATAACTCTCCATTATGTATATGCACCACCTTTTTAAAAATATAGTCTACTTTTGATGGGCAGCAAAGTTACTTTCATGTTTTTGCTATTGTGAATAGTGCTGTGATAAATATGCATGCACAGGTATTGTTTTCGCTAAATGATTTGAGTTCCTCCAGGTATATTTCCTGAGGCGGGATTGTTGGGTCATATGGAAGGTTGATTTTTAGATCTTTTAGGGATCACCTCTGTTTTTCACAGAGGTTGTACTAATCTACACTCCCACCAACAGTGTAAAAGTGTTCCCATTTCTCCACATCGTTGTCAGTATCTATGTTGATGTTCATCTTACCAAAGACAATCTACAGATTCAACACAACACCCATTAAGATGTTCATGTTAAGATGTTCATCTTACCAAAGACAATCTACAGATTCAACGCAGCACACATTAAATTACCAAGGTCATTTTTCCCAGACCTGGAAACGACAATACAGAAATTCACATGGAAATATAAATGACTATGAATATCAAAAACAATCCTCAGTAAAAGAAACAAAGTGAGAGGGGTATCACACTTCCAGACTTTAAACTTTACTACACAAAACACAAAAGTCAACTCTAAATGAATCAAAGACCCAAATATAAAACCTACAACTATAAGAATCTTAGACACCCTCACGAAAATTGGAATAGGCAATCAATTCCTGATCAAAACCCCAGATGACCGTGCCATAAGAGATAAGATAGAAAAGTGGGACCTCATCAAACTGAAAAGCTTTCTGCAAAGTATGTTCAATCTTTGTATTGAAATATACATTTTTCTATCTTTCAGAAATTGGAAATTAACATAATTTAATGTTCTAATTTTCTACCACCAATTATTTTCTTTTCTGAGGGAAATTGACTAAACTCAAGAGCATTCTGAATGCAGTATTGTCTTTTATAAAACAAAGATCCTCAGTGTTTTTGCTTCATGTATCATGGTCTAAATGCAAAACTCTTTCTCTAATCATTACCCTTGCTATGTAAACTCTGATTAAATAGAACTGCATAACTTTAAATTAATGGTTGAATGGTACCCAGTGCAAGACTCTGACTTTTTTCCCCTAAGGTTAGCAAGAGTAGGAAAACTTTCTTTAATGCAATATCTATGAATATAAACAAAAGGAAAATTCAAATACAGCGAATTTAGGAGCAAGTTATCTGGGTTAACGTTCCAGCTTTGCCATTTCTCAGTGCTACCCACCAACGCTCTGTGATCTCCAGTAACACACTGAACCTTTCTGAACCTCAGTGACTCATTTTCATTGTCTTTTATGAAAGTACCTATGTCACATTAGAATTTTTTTCTTAAGTCCTACCTTGTTGTTTGAGAAGTGCAACAGTGCTGACTCACTCATCATACTTCTTTGAGCCACCTAGTTGCCTTTAGTAGGCCCAGTAACTTACACAAGGCAAGCTATTTGCAGAGACCCCTCTTGACTGCAGAACCACCCATAGATTCTCAGTTCTCTCAAGAAAGGAACAGAGCTAGTTAGTGGGAGAAAGTGTTGAGGGAACAGAATGTTACCATTCATTTCTCTTTCACGTTGATCACTGCTATTTCCTAATACATCTTATCCTGAGCATCAAACAGGTAGAAAACTGAGCAAAGTCAATAAATTTAAGCAGAGTAGCAAATATACTCACACTATAACACAAATGTGGAAAAAGAATATATCTTTTTCATTTTTCTTTTTTTTTTTTACCTTATTTTATTATAAAGATGTGGAATACAAGTCAGGATTAGATACAGAAGTAATCTATGTGCAGGTGAAGCTTGGGCCTCCAACTGGTCTTCACTTCCCCTGGTTTAGGATTAGGTACACTTTTGTGTTATGTGCCCCACCCTTCCTCTGCTGGCAGTGTTCTGAGACTGCCAATCTCTTCCTTGTGGTATTGTGATAAATGTTCAGGTTCAATTTATGAGTTGGAACATGTAGACTGTTCTTATCTCCCTCAAAAGTCCCCAGATCTTGAACGGTAGAGGAAAAAGACTACATTTAATATGCCCAGTCTGGAAACACTAACCTGATGCAGTAATTTAAATTATGCTTTCAGGCAAAACACTCAATCTCTCAGATTTCACGTCTCCTTTCACAGTGTAGGTTTATGGTTTTTGAGACCTCAGAAAGAAACAGTGAAGTAAATCTTGAATCTACGCTCTGTCCTCTAATCCTTTTGGTTTCCATGGTGATGTTCTTTGCTCTGCAGGATGCTACTCAGCTAGCTGGAATAAAGCTAGCAGCTTGTATAATTCCTGGTTCATATTTTCTCATCTCGGTTAGGATCTGATAGTCTAATCCTAAAGAGCTTTTCCTACCTGCATTCTGGACCCCAGGCCTTACTTTAACTCCCATGCAGTCTGATCTTCAGCAATTCTGAGTGAATTAACATTTTTGCATGCATGTCTGTAACCCATTTTTAGTCCACTAGTGTGCTGAAGTATACAGCTCTATGCTAACAGAATATGTGAAAAAGCTTTCAAACCTATTGCTATATTGTAAAATCTGGTTTGAATGTATTTTAATCTCATTGTAACAATGCATTCTCACTCTCATGCCTACCTCATCCCCATGGATAAATGGATTCCATCGATTGGCTAAGGAAAATGTCATATAGGGAAAAGGTAAAAGTGAAAAACATATTAATGTTTCATTTAAAAATATAAAAATAATTGAGCCACCTAAAATAAATGCAACACATTTCTCCTCTCTTTTCCACATTACTCATTCACTCAAGAAAGTGGAAAGGTGAGATGCTAAATGAAAGAAGACAAATAGCAACAATAAGGTGGGGGCTATCAAGTGATTGGATCAAACTGGCAAAGAAAGTAAGTCATTCAAAGCTCTACATTTTTATTGTAAAATCGATTCCAATTTGTCCATATTCTAAATTTTTTTTTCCAAATTATTTATAAAAATCAGTGATTTCTACTCATCAACTGCATTCTGCTGGCTAGATTTTCTAGAAGACAGGATAGTGGCCTTGATAAGAACCACCTTAATTGTCTGGTCTTTTTTTTATCAACTTTACCTAACCATTTCACTTCTTCCTATACTGTGTCATTACTGGTTGTAGAGATTATGAGAGTAAATTTATAAATATAATTTTCTTTATCTACTGATCATGATATGTGCTATATTTTCTTTTCCTGAATGAATTAAGACTGTGAAATTACAGAATGCTACTGAATGTATCCTTTATTATTTTTTATTATCTCAATATTTCCTCTCATTTGCTTTCTCAGGAGGTCTTAGAAGTATGTTTTTTTCAATGTCTTTTTAAAGATTTTATCAATATATACTTTTAAGTGAAAAAATATTTATTATGATTTCTTTTCCATATGTACATTTAAGCTACTGTTTGTTTGTTTTCCTTATGAAGAGCATTAACTTCTGGAAAGTCAGGTAATACACATCCTAAATCATATTCCAGCTCATCCTAAGCCCCTTGCATCTAACCATTCTTGCAGAAGTCTCACTGCTACATTTTCAATCCCATGGCTATTACTGTAAAGAGTGAATCAATGAGTATGAAGCTTTTTAAAAGGGATATATTAGCTTGCTAGGGCTGCTGTAACAAATTACCACAGAGTAGGTGGCTTATACAACATAAATTTATTGTCTCATAATCATAGAGGCCAAAAGTTCAGGATCAAGGTGTCACAAGTACATTCCTTCTGAAGACTGTGAGAGAAAATCTGTCCCTTGCCTTTCTCCCAGTTCTAATGGTTTGCTGGCACTTTTTTTCATTCTATGGCTTGTACATTTTTGCCTTCACCTTGACATGTTGTTCTCCATGTGTGTGTCTTTCTGTGTCCAAATATTCCCTTTTTGTGAGGACATCAATAACAGTAAGTCTACCTCAATGACCTCATCATAACTAGTTATATCTGCAACAACCTTATTTCGAAATAAGGTCACATTTTGAGGTGTGAGTGTTAGGGCTTCAACACACACATTTTGTAGGAATATAATTCAATCCATAGATCTGGGTATCCAAGAAGTCATACATTTAGATGATTTAGACAGTTCCTCAAAGATTATTTTCAGAAAGAGTTATTGGCAGCAGATTCTCTTGCATCTAAGCATCTATGGTGTCACAATATGTAACTTAATTCATAAAAGTGAAGGTAGAGTTTCATTTTCAAAATAATATCAGATTTCTTCCTCAAGTTACTCCTTGCAAAGGGACTGAGAACACAATTGTTCTCTTTTTGTCTAATTGTTTCTAAGCTGTTGTGGTCTGAATGTATTCACCCAATATTCACTTGTTGAAATCCTAAGCACTAAGTGTTAGTATTAGAAAGTGAGGCTGTTGAGAGTTATTAGGGCATGAGGGCAAAGCCCTCGTGAATAAGATCATGACCTAATGAAAAGTTTCTAGAGAGCCCCCAACCCCTTCTGCTATGTAAAGACACAGTGCAGTAAGAAGATGACTATACCTTGGTCTTGCATGTTCCAGCCTTCAGAACTGTGAGAAATACATTTCTGTTATTTATATGCTTAGTTTATGAAATTTTGTTATGGCAGCCCAAACAGACAAAGATATAGGCCAAACATCATCTTGAGAGATGCTGATTTCATTGTGTATAGGCTTGAACTGTCCCCAGAGGTCTTCTTGTGTCCAAAGTAACCAGTTACCCTGGCCAAAGGGAAGGTGATTCTCAGGAGAATAAGACTGAGCTAGGTCATATGAGACCCAGGAGAGCAGTTCCCAGTCAAAGCTTGAGATAGAGAGGGCATTCATTGTTTATTGAATGACCAAGTTGACTGAATGTTGGGGGTGACCACGCTAAGTGCACATGAAATGTATTTCATGAAGAAGAAAAGAAAGAACTGCCTTACAGGGAGCAGAATATATATGTGTAGAGAGCTCTGCTTATGTCCTATTGATTTCACCCTGCCATGATGCAATGCTTGGGGAGCTACTGTATCGTCACTTTAGACTTCTTTAGATCCCTCTTAGTCTTATCTTCACATCCTATAAATAGTAAATCAAACAAAAAACAACTGAGGCCCAGAGAAGTTTAAACTGGTTAACTTGCTTTGTAGCAGTGTTAAGATCAGTACAAAAACCTAAGCTCCCAATACCTAGTCGATTTCTCCATCCTAGCAAGTGTCTGAATTTTTTTCTCACTTTTCCAGCTAAGTAAAGTTGCAAAGTTATGGATATCACTGTAGACCATGTCAATGAATTTTACTGTTCACTATTGATTATTTTAAAAGATCACAAAATAAGCAATCTGAGACCAGGTATGGTGGTTCATGTCTACAATCCCAGCATTTTGGGAGGTGGAGATGAGAGAATTGCCTGAGCCCAGGGGTTGGAGAACAGCCTGGGCAATTTGGTGAGACCTTGTCTCTACAACAAATCAAGAAATTAGTCAGAATGGGATGTATGCCTCTAGTTCCAGCTACTTGGAAGGCTAGGAGGAAGGATTGCCTGAGTCCAGCAGGTCGAGGTTATGGTGGCCATGATCATGCCACTGTACTCCAACCTGGGTGACAGAGACTCTGACTCAAAAAGAAAAACATAAAAGAAAAAGTAATAAACTGTCTAAAAGTCTTAATACCATCCATTATGGTTTCAAAAATAAAATATATATATGTATGTGTGTGTATATATATATACATTTTTCTTCCTTAGAAACACCTATACCACTTACAATAAGCCTGATTACAAAGCATCTATTTAAACTCAAAAAGTCAAGTGTGTATTGCCAGCATCCAGGATCATATAACATCTCCCTCACAATGTAGTTGGGGCCTTCACTAATGGTTAAGTTTGATTTTAGAGTTTTTTTAAGGGTAAAAACCACATATTATTTATCAGGGTTATTAAAGCGTGAAACATGCTAAACTCTTGTAAAAACTAGCTTAAAACTTAACAAACTAATAGAAAACGATGAATGAATGTATAAATAAATGATGTGGTTGTTCTTTGTTCTTGATTTCAATACCAAGATGGTAATCAAACTATATTTGTTAAACTTTTCATTCAATATCAACATTACTTCAGAGGAAATATATATGACTACATCTAGTTGAAGAAGTGACTTTTAGAAAGAAAGACACAGAAGATGAACACAGGCATGGTAGGTAAGTATCCAGCTATTTCTATACCTTGGATGTATCCTGAGAAATCGCCTCCTTGTCCAGCTTCACCTTCAGTTAATACAGTTTGTCCTGAATGCATACAGATTTGGTGCTGATGGTTGTGAGCAAGGTTTTGCATTCTGATTCATTTCTTTTGTATCAGAAGTCCTCAAGGATAGTGACATGGTCTTCTCTTCTTTTTGTTGTCTCCATGGTTACAAGAACTCAGCATCTCATGTCTGAGATATGCTGTTGACTGGATCTTAATTCCAAGGTTTTCTCCTGTGAGTAAAGCTTTAGCCAATTAACATGAATCCAGAGCTGCACATTCTGTCTAGCAGATTTCAGCAAATATTTTATTTGATTTCTTGATTGATTCTGAGCTCTGTCAATAATTCTGCAATTATGAAGTTAGAGGCTTTGCTCTCTTTAAAAAGGACAAATCCTTTGTAATGATGACTAGAGATTGCAGTAGCTGTAGTAAGCAATTGTTGGTATGTTCTAATTTAAGTATCCTTTTCTCCTAATAACTTGATTGCTAGAAAATCTCTTCATGCAAGTTTAAATATTCCAAAATCTCTCAGAGGAGAATGCAAATACTTGGAAATTCTATAGGTAAAATTCCAACCCAATGGAAAGGACACTGTTTAAGGGCAAATATTGGGTTGCTCATCACAGAAAGATTAGGCACCTGATGCCTGCCGTGAAGAACAGGGTGCCTGGAAGGAGCAGAGGTGCCCAAAGATGGAAAAGGTGTGAGGAAAGACTGGCCAGTGATTTGGGGGAAAAGGTAATTAAACATGTACCTATTTGACACGTTTCCTCAAATGGAACCTAGAAACTGATAGTTCCTAACATGCTAGCAAATGACAGAAGGAACAGTCATTATAACATCTAAAATAGCTTTACAAAGAGTTCTCAACATTTTTCTTTCATTACATTTTTTCACAAAACGCATTGTAATATTTAACCAAATTATATAATTTTCATATGCTTCTCAAAACAGAGAAATATAAGTACAGCAGAAAGAAGAAATGAGTTCATTGCTCCTATTAGGCCTGCTGTCCCATTTCTGTTTGACCTACCCTGATTTTCTCCCCCAGTGTTCTTGGATAAGAAGCTAAGCAAAATGAATCTAGGCTGCAAAGTAACTACGGCCATGATCTATAATGGATCTCAAGCATTTCCAAATATCAGACTTCGGTGAGAGCAGAGGAAATATGGCCTGTTAATAACAAGAATAAACTAAAACTGAATTTTTCATCTTCAGTGCCAACTCACCTAAATCTTTAACTAGCAACTAAAGTTAGGCTATTTTACTTATACTGCCTCCCAACCTTACTTTGATATCTGGCCCTGCACCAAAGGTGTGTTTTTTCTAGTCCCGATATATGGTGATTTTTGTTGTATTTTTGTTTTCACTTTTGGAGGCCTCCTCCTGAGGTATGATCAAGATCTTGCTCAGCCTCAATCACTATTTCCTGATCATCACTTCCTGACACCTCAAACGCAGGAAATACTATCTGAAATAGCATCTCTTTCCCTTCCTCGTTGCTTTCATCTATAGACTTCTCATGTGTGCTCTTCATTCAGGCAGACTATGTCACCTGCTTATAGATTTCATGCACATGCCAAGTTCTCCCATCATCCTGGAGGAATTCTGCACTCAGACAAACAACCATTCAACTCCCTGGTCTCTCAGTTCTTCAGTGGCCTTGTATCCAATGACATGTATCTCTACTCCACTTCAATTGCTCTTTCCCATGACCTCACTTCGGTCATTTTCCTTACCTGTAACCACTTGAATTCCAAAATATCTTCCTTTCTGATCATAAAACTTTCAGTGTCAACTTTTTAAAAAATTATTTGCTTTATAATCTCTAGTATTCTACTTTTTTTTCAATGTAGGAGTCACACACTGAATATAGCTTGAACAAACAAACAAGTAAACATGACTATAAAATGAAGAGGACAATGTCAAAGGCCTGATTGCAATAACATCTTTTCCTATATTGAATAGAAGCCTCTAGATCTTGTGTTTCTAGTCCTGAGTTGTTGCGCTGTGCCAGATGAAAGCTCAGCTTCCTGCCTCCCAATGTCATTACAAAAGACTTTGATACCCAAAAATAAGTGTGGGTGGAGGACAAGGGATACAGGGAGAAACAAAAAGAGGTTTATTATCATTAATAACACTATAGTATAAATTTTATTTGAGACATAAAAATAATCCTCAAAATAATGGCATTTTACTAATGAGGAGTTCAAAAATTATGTATGGTAAGAGGAAACTCTCTTTAATTTTTCCTTACTTGTTATTATTTTCTTCCCAGAGAATTTGAGACACACAAGTACTTTCTCTGGACCAGCTGATAAAGGGATAATTCCAATAAATGTAGGTTATCTGAAATGATGGCTATAGTAATAGAAATAGACTTGTACTTGTCCAGAAGATTCCCTTACTGAATTACATCTTACAGAGTAATTCTGGGCTTGCTTTTAGTTTTACTTTATGTGGTCTTCGTTGGTTGGGCTTATGGTCAATATGCACAATATTTTATCCTGAATCTCTTCCCTTCATTTCAGAAAAAAAAAATCCATCTATCTAAAACTCTTGAGATGATTGAAGAATTAAAAATAAAACAAGGTCACTTCTAGTGTGAAGCCTTTCTTGAGTTTTCTTTCTCCATCAGTCTACAAAATGTTATTCATAAATCTGCTATAGTCTTTAAGCAATGCTGCAGTGACACTGTAATGGTGTCACTATTCTCTTAAAAAACTGTTAAGTTACTTTCTCCAGGAGAGTAACCATGTCTTATCTCTAGAAAACAATAACTCAAAGCGCAATAGTGCCCTATTAGTGTTTATAAACATCTGTATGAGTGAATGACTAGGGTTATACCACTATGAGCTACAGTTAATTAATTCAATGAATATTCATGAAGCATCCATCACATGCCATTTATTCTAGGTTCTGGAAATATATCAGTGAACAAAGCAAGTAACAATGCCTTTCCCAAGGAGCTTATAATTTTTGCATCCTAGAAGAGAGACAAAGAATGTTAACCATGGAAGGGTATCAATCAGATGTTCCTTCAAAGGGAGTCTATTGAAAGGATCTGCCACAGTGAGTCGCTATATCCATGGACTGCTCTCACTAAACGAAGGCACACAGAGTGGGGATGAGAGATGGGCCATTTCAGCCCACAGGGGGACTCTAATGATTCATCACTCTAGCTTCTCACAGGGCACCTGGCCAAGACTTTCACAAAGCTAACATTGTAGTCTGAGGCCCTTTCTACCTAATTCTGCTCCCTGCCTTCTCACCTTCTTCAGATGTCAGACTTGTATTATGGTTGGAAGGATCTCCATATCAACTCCACTCCCTCCTTTCCTCTTTATTTTAGAGGCATATTTCCCTCGAAAGTCTCTTGCACTTCTAATTCCCTTTTGGAGGCTGCTTGCTAGAGACACTGCACTGATATAAAAGGGTAGCAAATATTTTTTTCACTTAGATCATTTAATTATGAAATTGTCTTTCATACTTATATGACTGCCTGCCATGTGCTTGCTACTGCTTTTCCTCCACTCTAGGGTTTCAGGAAGTCCACGAAGTGAGATAAAACAATTCTCCGTATAATGCAAATAACAATTATGCAGATGCATGTCAGAAAACAACACCATTAGCATTCCAGACAATGAAGTGCTAAAGCTGGCTAGAGTCAATTCTGTGCAACTTTTCCAGATCCTGCATTCAATGTCATTATGTTGTTAGCTGGAAATCAGCCATGATTGTGGAGGAGTTTACAATATATAAATTGGTAAAATGTTACAAATCAGGATTGATTTTTTTCTTAGATGTGTGTATGTGTTTGTTTTACCAGACACCTAGTTTACAACTACATCATTGCTTACAGACCTTATTGCGTATTCCTGACCAGCAGTCCAAGCATACAATGTGTGCCTTTTCAAGGTAAAACAAAAATAAACCAAGCAAAACTTTGCAGAATTTTCTTCAAAATAAACACAAGCTAATTCTAGATTAAAAAGAAAAGATAATACTTTCTTCATTAGTTTTCACTTTAACCACTCATGTCTTTCATTCCCATGTTTCTTCCTCCTTTTCACCCCCTTTGCCTCTGTACCATCCTTCCAGGGTTCCCCTCTCTGGAAGCAGTCCACTATAATTTTGGTCCCTTTATTTTGCATTAATAGGAAGTTTCATTGTGTTATTCTGAGAATATATCCAGAGAATGCTTTTGATTTTTTGCAATTAAACGCATTCCATTGTTTCCTGATTTGCACATTGAATTACACAGTTGCGAAATACATAAACATCATTGTTGCTAAATACTCAGAATATATCATTTATGGCATCTATGTGATTAATGAACAGTAAATAACTGCCATTCATTATTCTTTAAAGCTTATTTTGTACGATTTCTTATGTCGTATATTTTGATTTTTCATATTATTCCCAGGCTGTACTTGATATCTTCTTTCTTTGCAGTCTTTAGGTATCATAAAATTTATTCTGGTTAACCACTGTGGAAATGTTTTGCTTGTTTTTGTTTGTTTGTTTGTTTGTTTTGGTCTGGCTTGGTTTGGTTCTCTTTGGGTTTTGTTTTATATTTTAAAAATAAACATCTTATGTGTCTTTGCCAAACTATATTTAACATTCTGTGTTTCTAATTTAAAAATGAAAGGAATGATATAAAAAGACAATTTACTTAAATCATGAACTTCATAAATTCATTTATACAAATGCACTTTCAGCAAGATATCTGTCAACTTTTTCAGAAGAACAAACTCACTCATTCCTTATTTTTATTGGTACTGAGAACATGATAACAATATGGAGAACACATTTTTCACATGTTCTTTGACATAGTCTAATATTTTTGAATATGCTCATTGAAAAGAAACCAAACACAGACTGAAATAAACAAAAAGTAAATGTGTTATTCATGTGACTTTGCTCTCTTGTTCACACACAGACAGGTGACCTCATTAACTGTGGCCATTCTTCTCACCAAGCACAAATGCCTACAATTCTCTTCACAACTGGAATTTGCTATAAATTAAAAATCCCGACCATTGAAGCAAGAGAGAGACTGCCAGCTCCTGGCTTTGCCTCACCACTTCAGCACCTGGCAGGGGCTGTGTGCAGAAGGATTACAGAGGCAATTTCCCACAGAAGAGGACAAGAGAGGGTCCCCACACCATCCTGAAGGCGGGTTAGGAAAGTGTTCTGACTTACTCCCAAGGAACAATAGACCTGATCTCTGTGACTGGCAGATCAACTACTCAGTGACTGATAATGGCCCAGAGGGAACATCCTGAGAGCACAAACTTCAGAGGGACCTGACCACTGCTGAGTTGTAGCCGCCCCACCCCCTACCCTGATCCAACCATGGGACAAAGTGTGTGGTCAGAAAAGGATGAGGAAGTGCTCCAAAGAGATGAGTGGTGAGTCAGGGGTTGACCCAAATGCCCTCCTCCCCAGCAATCTTCTGACGGTCAGACTCACACAGCTGGGCCAGGACTGAGAGGGACAAACCCAGGTGGAGCCTGGACGGTAGTTGCAATAGAACTCCATTCCAGGATAGGCCTGGCTGGGGCACCCTGGTGAGAGTATATACCTAAGGAAGAGACAATCCCATACCTCCCCACAGGAGATCTCCCTGACCATAGGAGAGTGGGAGGAAAGGACTATAGCCCCACCCACCTCCACTGCCCCTCTCCTTCCCTGCTTCCTTCCCTGAGGAAAGAGTGAAAAAGGTGGATCTGCAGGAGAGACCTGATTAGAGGAACAATTACAGAGTCTGAAAAAAGAGGGCAGGGTTTTTTGCTGTTGTTGTTGTTCTTAATTTTCAATTATTTTTTAATTTTTAAGGCTTTTTTGACTGTTTGTTAGTTCATCTATTTTTTAAATATTTTTCCTTTATGCATAAAGATGTATGTGAGAGTTTGATCTGCATCCCCCACAAATTTTTTTCTTTTCTTTTTCTGTTTCTTTCTTCTTTTATTTGTCATTTTCTGTTTATCTCTGTAAGTGAATGATTGAGTGTTCATCTTTCGATTTTGTTGGTGGTGGTGGTTTTTGCTCTTTTGTTCTTCTGGGTTTTTTAACATTCACTTTTTATAGTTTAAGGTATGTGTCAATATATGTATGAGAGTTTGACCTGAATCCTTTTTATTTTTTAAATTTTATTTTCCTACAGGCTTTCTGTTTTTCTTCTCTATTCACTTTGTGCTAGGCATGTGTGTGTGTGTTTAGTTTTCTTGGGGGGTTTTTTAGTTGTTGTTTGTTTTGTTTCACTTTGTTGTTATTCCAATTTGTTTGGGGATATGTGTGTACGTGCTCAATTGTTTTTGCATTGGTTTCTGATTTGCATCATCATATAGAGTGGTGGTGGGGAGTGGGACTCAGGGACCACATACCACAATAAGTGAACATTTTAATGGACAAGTAGTTTTTGATTCCTAGCACGCCATCCCCTACTTTATTTGAATTTCAAAAACTACAAGAGACAGCAAGCTTCCCATCCACCATCCTATTTCAAAATAGAACAAATCCAGAGCCCGGATCAGGGAAGAATAGAGAACTGAGAAAAATCAGAAGGAAAAACTTCTCCCACTGACACTGAATAACAGAACTAAAGAAAAAAATAAGAGATCTGTCACAAATGAGAAAAAGCCAAAGGAAGGCCTCGGGCAATTTCAAATGTACCAAAGACAAAACACCTGAAAAATCAGACCTTGGTGCCCAAACAATGGAAGTCACCAATGAGTGTCCCCAGAATATGACAGGGATTAAGGGATGGAGGGAAAGAGTGAATAAGACTCAAGAAAGACAAGATGCAAAACTGAAAGAACTTGTAGCAGAGATTCTGGCAATAAAAAAATTTCATCCAGGAAAAAAACAACAAGATGACAAGCATGGAAAGCAGAATTAATCTAGCTGAAGAAAGAATCTCAGAACTTAAAGACCAGAGCATAGAATTAACCTGATCTGTAAAACACATAGAAAGAAAACTCAGAAAGAAAGAACAAAGCCTACAAGAAATGTGCAATTATATCAAGAGGCTGAACATATGCCTGATTGGTATCCCAGAAGAAGAAAAGGAAATGGAGAACAACTTGGAGCAAGTATTCCAGGAGGTAATCCAAGAAAACTTTCCCTGTCTCACCAGAGGTGTGACCAGCCAAGCACAAGAGATACAGAGGATGCCCACAAGACATCAAATGAGAAGACAAACCCCTAGACACATAATAATCTGCCTACACAAAGTAGGCACAAAAGAAAAATTCTAAAGGCAGCAAGAGAGAAAGGTCGGACTATCTACCAGAGAAAACCAATCAGAATAGCAGCAGACCTATTGGCAGAAATGCTACAAGCAAGAAGGGACTGGAGTTCTATATTCAATATCCTCAAAGAAAAACAACTTAAACCAAGAATTTCCTATCCAACCAAGCTCACCTTCATCAGTGATGGAGAATTAAAATCCTTCCCAGACATCCTATCCCTAAGAGTTTATGCAGTCTCCAGACCCACTCTACAGAGGACACTTAAAAGATATTAAGCCCAGAAGAAAGAAAAAAAAGAATCACCACACACTTCCCAAGAGAATAGCAGAGTACAGAATCAATGGAGAAGACAGTGCAGCAAGAAACTTAAAAAAACACACATACATTAACCCCAAAGCCAAAAGAAAACAAGCAAACAAAGAAAAAACTTTATAAGAACCTCATGACAGGGAGAAACAATCACATTTCAATAATTAGCCTGAATGTGAATGAACTAAATGCACCACTGAAAAGACACAGATTGACAAACTAGATAAGAAACAATGACCCAATTATTTGCCACATCCAAGAGTCTCATCTCACCACAAGGGACACACAGACTAAAAGTTAAAGGATGGAAAACAAGTTTCCAGGCAAATGGATCATAAAAGAAGTCAGGGGTTGCAATCTTAACATCATACAAAATAACCTTTAAGCTATCCAAAATTTTAAAACATGCAAAAGGTCACTACATAATGATATAACATTCAATCCATTAACAAGAAATATCCATCCTAAACATATATGCACCTAACACAGGACACCATCATTTATAAAGCAGCTACTAAATAAACTAAAAAAAGATATTGACGCTAACACTATCATAGCATGGGACTTGAATACACCACTAACAGCCCTAGATAGTTCATCAAGGCAAAAAATCAACAAAAAGATCCAGAACCTAAACTTGATCCAACTAAATGGACTTAATAGAAACCTTCAGATTATTCCACCCAACAACCACAGAATATATATTCTATTCATGACCACATGGAACGTACTCCAAGATCGATCACACCCTTGGTCATAAAACAAGTACAAACAAATTCCATAAGGTTGAAATCTTGCCATGCACATTCTCAGACCACAGTGGAATAAAAATAAATATCAACACCAACAACATTTCCCCAAAGCCCACAAGGACATGAACAGCATGATACTGAACAACTACATCAACACTGAAATCAAGGTAGAAATTAAAATGTTCCTGGAAACAAATGAAAATGAAGAATCATTTGCCAAACCTCTGGGATGCCATGAAATCATTTCAAAGAGGGGAATTTATATCTCTATGAGCACACATCAAGAAAATGAAAAGATCAGAAGTTGAGAGCCTAACAAATGACCTAAGGGAGCTGGAAAGAGAAGACCACCAAAATCCCAACTTTAGCAGAAGAATCCAAATCACAAAAATAAGAACCCAAATACGGGACATAGAAGACAAAAATATTACAGAAAACATCAACAAAACAAAAAACTTGTTCATTGAAACAATTAACAAGATTGATGGACCCCTAGCCAGAATGACCAAGAAAAAGAGAGAAAAATCCCAAATAAACACAATCAGAAATACAAAAGATCAAATCACAACTGACCCTGAAGAAATACAAAAGATTATCAGAGATTACTATGTACACCTCTATGGAAACAAACTTGATAACCTAAATGAAATGGAGGACTTTCTGACATCACACAACCTCCCCAGGTTGAAACAAGAAGACATTGACACAATAAATAGACCAATAACAAGCCAGGAAATTGACTCTGTCATAAGAAAATTACCTACAAAAAAACCCTGGACCAGATGATTTTCCAGCAGAATTCTAAAAAGCATACAAGGAGGAGGCAATACCAATCCTATTGAAAGTATTCCAGGCAATTGAGAAAGATGAAATTCACCCCAAATCATTTTATGAAGCTAACATTACACTGATACCCAAACCAGGTAAAGATCCAACAAAGAATGAGAACTACAGGCCAATATCCCTTATGAATATAGATGCAAAAATCCTCAGCAAGATTCTAGCAAATCAGATCCAAAAACACATCTCAAAAATTATCCATCATGACCAAGCAGGCTTCATCCCCAGGATGCAGGACTGGTTCAACATTCACAAAACCATAAATGTCATTAAATACATCAACAGATGTAAAAACAAGAACCACAAGATTATCTCATTAGACGCAGAAAAATCTTTTGATGAAATCCAGCATCCTTCCTGTAAAAACTCTCAAACACCTAGGTATAGAAGGAACATACCTCAAAATAGTAGGTACCATCTGCAATAAACCCACAGCTAACATATTGCTAAATGGACATTTCCCCTGAAAACTGGAACAAGACAAGGCTGATAACAAACTTGTCTCGCCCACTCTCACCCCTCTTGTTCAACATTGTGTTGGAAGTTCTAACTAGCGCAATTAGGCGAGAGAAGGAAATAGGGGTATCCAAATAGGAAAAGACAAAGTCAAGTTGTCCCTCTTTGTTGATGATATGATTCTATACCTTGAAAATCCAAGAGAATCTGTCAAAAACCTGCTTACACTGATAAAGGACTTTGGCAAAGTCTCAGGGTACAAAATAAACAACCAAAAGACAGTTGCATTCCTATACACCAAGACCAAGCAGGCAGAAACTCAAATTAAAAGCACAATCCCATTCACAATAGCCACACAAAAAAAGAAATACCTCAGCATCTTCCTAACCAGAGAAGTAAAGATTTTTACAGTGAGAACCACAAAACACTGCTAAAAGAAATCCAAGAAGACTCAAACAAATGGAAAAATATTCCATGCTCATGGATAGAATCAGCATTGTTAAGATGTCCATTCTACCAAAGGCAATCTACAGATTCAACACAATACCCATTAAACGACCAACATCATTCTTCTCAGATCTGGAAATGACCATACAGAAATTCATATGGAAACATAAACAACCACAAATAGCCAAAACAATCCTTAGCAGAAGAAACAAAGCAGGAAGTATTACACTTCCAGACTTCAAACTTTACTATAAGCCTACAGTAATCAAAACAGCCTGGTATTGGTACAAGAACAGGCATACAGACCAATGGAACAGGTTAGAGATTCTGGAAGCAATGCTTCAATTCCTCAACCAACTCATCTTTGACAAAGCCTCCAACAGCAACCACTGGGGAGAAGAGAACCTTTTCAGTAAATGGTGCTGGGAAAACTGACTGAGCACATGCATAAGCTTGAAGTAGGACCCCTACCTATTACCATACACAAAAATTAACTCTAAATGGATCAAACACCTAAATGTAAAACCTCATACTATAAGAATCTTAGAAAGCACAGGAGACACCCTTATGGAAATTGGAACTGACAACCAATTCCTATTCAGAACCCTAAAGGCCAATACCTTAACAAATAAGATAGACAAGTGGGATCTCATTAAACTAATGAGCTTCTGCAAAGCAAAAGAAACTATTAAGAGAGCAGGGAGACAGCCCACGGAATGGGAAAAAATATTTGCCAACTGTATATCTGACAAAGGCCTAACATCTAGGATTTACAAGGAACTCAAACAAGCCAAAAGGAGAAAAACAAGCAGCCCCTTTAAAAAGTGGGCAGAAGACATGAATAGATACTTCTCAGAAGAAGATATACGGGCAGCCAACAGACACATGAAAAAGTGCTCAGCCTCACTCATCATCAGATAAATCAAATCAAAACCACATTGAGATACCACTTAACACCAGTAAGAATGTCCATCGTTAATAAAACAAACAACAGATGCTGATGAGAATGCACAGAAAAAGGCATACTTCTACACTGCTGGTGGGAATGCAAATTAATGCAACCTCTCTGGAAGACAGTGTGACGGTTTCTGAAAGAATCAGAAATTGATCTTCCATATGACCCAGCAATTCCCCTATTGGGAATATACCTGGAGAAAATTAAGTCATTCTACAAAAAGGATACCTGCATATGTATGTTTGTTGCAGCTCTGTTCACAATAGCAAAAACACGGAACCAACCATACTGCCCATCGAAGCCGGGCTGGATAAAAATATGTGGTACATATACATAATGGAATATTATGTAGCCATAAAGAAAGACAAACATATGGACTTCATAGCAAACTTGGATGAATTTGGAGTTGATCATACTCAGTGATCTATCACAGAAACAAAGAACAGAGTACCATATGTTCTCACTCATAAGCAGATCTTGAACAATTATCACAATACTATATGAAAGGGATTGGTAATAGTGGGAAACTGTCAGGGGAGGTGGGTGGGACTGGCAGTTGAGGGAAACTGCTAGGGGAGGGAGGGACATACCTCATCAACAAGGGTACCTGCATAATCAATATTTGTATACCTAACCCTGAATTATACCCCACATCTTTATAATAAAAATAAATAAATAAATTTTAAAATGTATTTTTATTAAAGTTCTTATTTTAAGGGTACAATATAATATGCCTTTAATATTCGAATATGCTTGAATTTCCTCTTGAAATAAATGATACACTAGGGACCAAAATATCTGTAAATTCTTCACGTTACTGGAGATACTAATGTTTTTGTGATTTATAGATGTCACATAACTGTCTTCTTCCTTGCTGGCCTTCCTTTTTATCTATTTCTAATATTAAAATATATACACAGACCTTAATTTTAAAAGATTTGGAATTTTAAAGATGTGCACTCCAACTATATAAAAGCCTTTATAATACATGAAATATTAATGAATAAGACAAAAAGGAAGTTGTGCAATTATCTGGTATCCTCAACTCAAGTGCTATAAAAACATTTGATTAATAAGAAATTTTAGCAAATGATTATTTTGGCTTCACATGTGAGAAAAACTTCCAGTTATTTGACTCTAAAATTTACAGATATAAGAGAACACACTCACAAATTTCACTAACAATATTCTGATATACTTTGTAACAATATATTCAATAATCCTTACGTTTATCTGATGGTTCACTATCCATATGTTTGTCCTTCTTTATGACTACATAATATTCCATTGTGTATATGTACCACATTTTTTAATCCAGTCCAGTTTCAATGGGCAGCATGGTTGGTTCCATGTTTTTGTTATTGCGAATAGAGCTGCAACAAACATGGGTGTGCAGCTATCTTTTTTGTAGAATGACTTGAGTTCCTCCGGGTATATTCTCAACAGGGTGATTGCTGGGTCACATGAAAGGTCAATGTATAGATTTTTGAAATATCACTCTAAATCATGTAAGCATGTACAATTATTATGTATCAACTAAAATAAAAGAAAAACACACACAGTTTTCCTTATTCACATTTGTTTCCCAAGAGCTAGCAGTGTGTGCCCTACTGTTTGTCAAGAAATGTCAGTTAATTCAATGAATAAATAACTTATCAACATCTTTAAATTTGATTTGGCTCCACTTTTCCCACTGTCCTCTCCTCTATATGTCAGTACAGCTAACGCACTTTTACTCAAGGTTTTGTTCCTAGATAGAGTTGTGTAGATAGACTGGACTGCCTTTGCCCTTGAAAATAAATGAAAATCTCATCACATTTGAAATAATTTATATTCTAAAACCCAGGCAGCTGCTGGTTTGTCACTTTGAGGTCCCCTGCAGTTCATCACCTTTCATACTCTATTCAGTCAATCAGCACTTGCTCCAGTATTACAGCATTCCTGTGCAACTCATCCCTTCTTCTCCCTTTCCTTCCAAGGAAAGCACAGACATTGGAAAGGTGGGTAATGGGGAAGTGGAAAGGACGTGGGATTGTGACCCAACACGGGCAAGGCATCTGTAGGGCATCCTTTTTTGTGGTTTTAAAACATCCTGTCAATTGGAAGGAAACACTGATTAACAGACCTAGAGCCAAACGCTGCACTGAGTTCAGGCTGTATTTAAAACCATACACTCCAATCTATTCCTCTGAAAATCAATCAAGGAGTTATTGTTTGCTCATGGCTTTGCCTGCCATTCTGAATAGTGTGACCCTCATGAGCTGGAACAGCTCTTCACCCATCTGTATACCTTCAAGGGATGGTACAGTGCCTGATCCACAGTGTGCAATGCTGTTGAATTAAATTATTAAACTGGACTAAGTCACAAATTATTCATGCATCTTCTGATTTGTTAGTTCATCATTTATTGAAAATTATGAGCTAGTTGCTGGAGTTTAAAAAAAAAGGTGAATAGAATTTCTTTCCTGTCACAGAGAGCCTCATAATTAGTGTGGGAGATAGATATGAAAACAAATAATTACAATAACAGTAAGAAAACTCTCAATACATTTATGCATGAAATGCTATGAAAGCACATAAGATGTAGTGATTCACTAACTCTTCTTGAGAGAGTGGAGGAGTGAAAATCCAGCAGGAATTTGAAGAATGACTATGTATTCAAGAGGCTGAGAATGTGAGCCAAAGAAAAGGAGTAATAAGTGCAATGGAACAGAACCACAAATAACAATATTAAAATATTAATAACTAAAGTTTAAATTACTCTATGTGGCAAGCTCTGTCCCAACTCCCACACACACCACTTAGTACTCATAAAACTCTATTCCCAATTTATATAAATGAAGACTGAGATACAGCATGATTAAGAAATTTAGCAAAATTCACATAGGTAGTAAATGGTAAAGGGAAGATACAACCATGCTCTACAATAACTATACAACACTATGTGAATTACAAGACGTGGCCAAGAAGTATCAACTCTTCCTGGCTGAAGTGAACATAAGCTTTGTAATAAGCAGTGTCAGAAGATGAAGCTAGAATGATAGACTGGAATAAATTTGTCAAAGTCCTCGAATTTGGAGCCCAAGTTAGGGCAGTACCAGTAGTTAGTAGTTGCTCAAAACACTTGCTTATATGAAGCCGTGAAAGATCACTGAGAGCTAGAAAATTATTAGAAGCTAATTATATGTAGAAAAGTGCATTTATCAGAATTCCACTCCAAAAAAGTTTTGAATGTGTTAGCAAAGAAAACTCATTAACTACTCAGGATCACAGAGAAATATGCTTGACCATCTACAGATGGCTTCTGCCTTTTCTATTGAGATAAACTTAACATTAAGTGCACAACATCTATCGTGTTCACTTGTATAGAATTTGATGGTTGTATACACCTGTGAAATCATCTTCCATAACAAAACAGGATATAAAATATCTTCATTTTCCAGAAAGTGTTATGTGCCTTTTCTAGTTGATTCTCTGTCCCACATAATAGCTGTTCTTTTATTGTAGACCAGTTCTGCCTGCAAATGGGTTTCATACAAAGAGATATATACAACAATTTTTTTATATCTTGTTTGAGGTTTTTAACTCTTGTGTCTTTCATTTAAAATCCTATTTTGGAAATTCATCCATGTTGTTGTATATAACAGTATTCCATTGTGTATGATTGTATGACAATTTGTTAATTTGTTGTCTTTCTAATAGATATTATGGCTTTTTTTCCCACTTTGAGGAAGCTATAAATAAAACTGCTACAAACTTTTTATAAAATTCTGTTTTCCAAACATATATTTGAATTTTTTTGAGTAAACACATAGAAGTGAAATTGCCACATAATGAAATCAGAGTATCCCAACTCCCTCTTAAGAAAGGTCAGTCTGGTTATTAAATCTTTGCTAATAAATTGACAGAACAAGGTATACAAGTTTGGGCCAGAGATGAATTGTGCAAGATAAAAAAAGGGAGTGTTTCCTTGTCCCCTTTCTCATGAAATACTCAGTCCATATCTAAATAATTGAATTAAAAAACCTATTGATCTAAAGAAATGCCAAATTATTGACCTGGTAGAAGCACAAAAATTTCTTAGTCTGGTTTAAATATGCCACAGTCATGAATGTTGATTTTTGTTTTAAAGATCCTAAGAAGTTTTTTCCTTTCGGTATGTTTTAGTTCCTTGTAGATCCTAGTTGTTAGGCCTTTGTCAGATACACAGTTGAAAAAATTTTTTTTCCCATTCTGTGGACTGTCTCCTGCTCTCTTGATGGTATCTTTTGCTTTTCCAAAGCTCATAATTTTGATGAGGTCCCACTTGTCTATCCTATTTTTTATGGTATGGGCACTTAGGATTCTGATCAGGAATTGGTTACCAGTTCCAATTTCCATAAGGGTGTCTTCTGCATTTTCTAAAATCTTATAGTTTGAAATTTTACATGTAGGTCTTTGATCCATTTAGAGTTAAATTTTGTGTATAGTGATAGGTAGGAGTGCTGTTTCAGTCTTCTGCATGTGATCAGCCAGTTTTCCCAGCACCATTTACTGAATAGGTTCTCCTCTCCCCAGTGGTTGTTGGAGGGTTTGTCAAAGATGAGTTGGTTGAGAAATTGAGACTTGGCTTCTGGAATCTCTAACCTGTTCCATTGGTCTATGTGCCTGTTCTTGAACCAATACCTGGCTGTTTTGATTACTGTAGCCTTATAGTAAAGTTTGAAGTCTGGAAGTGTGATACCTCCTGCTTTGTTTCTTTTGCCAAGGATGTTTTGGCTATTCATGGTTGTTTATGTTTCCATATGAATTTCTGTACTGTCATGGGCAATAGACATGAATAGACACTACTCAAAAGAAGATGTACGGGCAGCCAACAGACACATGAAAAAGTGCTCAGCCTCGTTCATCATCAGAGAAATGCAAATCAAAACCACATTGAGATACCAACTAACCCCAGTAAGAATGGTCATCATTAAAACAAACAGCAAGAGATGCTGGTGAGGATGTAGAGAAAAAGGAACGCTCTTACACTGATTGTGGGAATGCAAACTAGTGCAACCTCTTTGGAAGACAGTGTGGTGATTTCTGAAAGAACTGGAAATTGACCTTCCATATGACCCAGTGATTCCCCTATTGGGCATATACCCAGAGGAACTCAAATCATTCTGCACACGTATGTTTGTTGCAGCTCTATTCACAATAGGAGAAACATGGAACCAACCACGCTGCCCATCGAAGATGGACTGGATTTTTAAAATGTTATACATATACACAACGGAATATTATGCAACCATAAAGAAGAACAAACATATGGACTTCACAGCAACTTAGATGGATTTAGAGTCGATCCTACTTAGTGATCTATCACAGAAACAAAGAACAGAGTACCATATGTTCTCACTCATAAGCGAACCTTGAATAATTATCATAATACTATAAGAAAGGATTGGCAGTAATGGGAAACTGCCAAGAGAGGGCGTGGGATTTGCAGTTGAGGGAAACTGCTAAGAGAGGGAGGGGCACACTTCATCATAAAGGGTACCTGCATAATCAACGTTTGTATACCTAACCCTGAATTGTACCCCACATCTTTAAAATAAAATTAAATAAAATTTTAAAAGTTCCTAAGGAGTGACATAATTAAACCTGTGTCTAACACAATGTGGGGAGTGGACTAGAAACTTGGAAATAACTTAAAAGGCTATTGCAAAAGGCCGGGTGAAAAATAACAAGCTCGTTTTCTTTGGGAGTTGTTAGGAGAGAAATGAATTTAAGAGACATAAACACAGCTTGTGAATGTGTGTTTGTGCATGCACATGCATGTTGCAGCAGAAAATCATTTTGTAACTGTAGCCACTTTGTGTCTCTTTCATTATATTTGCCTTATTTACATACAACAGACTCTAAATACCCATTTGAAAGAAAATATTCAGAGCAGCCAAGAAGCTGACCGATCCTCTACCTGCAAGCCCCATGCCTCACACACACACTGGTGCCTGTGTGATGTGATCCACTATATCATGGGTTTCTAGTCTGCTTCTGTTCAGAATGTTTCTGAACTCTTGGCCTTTCCAACATTGAAGCTTGGTTTCAGTACTCTAGTATCAACTCTGGAAACTACAAAAAACATAAATACCCAACTGAAATAACATATGAGAATGATGTGAATGTCAAATCCCAACCTTAATGGTACCTGTTTTATTGTTTCTCGATCATTTTTACACACAAAAATACAGGTAATGACTGGTTGAAAATAAACTTTTTAATGTCAAAGTCAGAGAAAGATCAACAATTTATTATTCTTCAGCCCAGAAGGTCCTGGAAGAACTTACTTTTATCTTCTCTTTGCCGTGACAGGCTTTGTCATTTTGCTAGCTGGCACATCAGACCATGAGTTCTATCTCTAACTGAAATAAAATGGGTTGGTCATGGCTTAGGTCACTTCCATACAATATAGAGGCTTTCTGTTTTTTCAGCGGTATGGGCCCACAACTCTAGAAGAGTTGAAAAAGCTAAAAAATAAAATAAAATAAAGAAAAAGAAAAAAATGAAATTAGAAAGAACCATTTCTCACATCTCATGTTTTTTCCACCTTGTAAGTAGTCTATTCTTAGAAACTTCCTTATCAAGTTTACCCCATAATTATCTTAATCAATTCACTGTGGACAGTTGGCCTATTTTTAATATTATCTCCCCACTTTTCCTTAAATAATCTGAGTATTTTTCAAAATTGAAAATAAATCCTGACTCAATCTTTCATTATAAAAAAAAATAGATTTTAGACATCCTTAGCTTGTAGAGCAAAACTGCAACTCCTGATTAGTTAACTATGAAGAGTACTCATAAAATGCTATAAGACTTGGCAACTTTTATAAACAGAGGTTGCATGGCATTTTGTGACTCACTGGATAATCGGGATCATTGGCTTCTAGGATGTCTGGAAAAAGCTGTGACTGGGTCTGCCGGGAAGGTGACTTCATTTGGAAGGTAACACACTTCCAAGTCATTAGGGAAATGCATGCTAGCTCTGTCCCTGTAATGCTTTCATTGATTTTGCAAATCATTTATCTAGTGAACACTAACTACACTACATTGGAGTCAATAGGAAATGCAGGTGCTATTTATTTTTTAAGGATTTGCTTGTCTTGGATGGCTAGTTCAGCAAGCTCTGAGAGGTGCAAACACACAGTGGAAAGGTTTCTAGTTGAAGGAAGAAAAAAAAAAGGCTTCCTCTGTAATATAAAACTTAATGCAGGATTCTCCATGATGGCACATCTTTCAAAAATTGCTGATGTGATGTTAAGATGTTTCAGGCCCTACACTATATGAGGAGAAGACTGCTAATAATTGTAAAGTCAGAACTATTTATTCATTTAACAAGGTGAAAAAGGAATTCAACCTTCTATTGGGAAAAGAAATAAAAGCCAATACAGAATGTGTCTTCTTGCAACTAGGTCAATTTACTTAAATATGAGTATCCATGAACTTAAATGGCACCCTCAGCATTATACTACCTCCTCTATGCTAAATGGAATATGTTCAGTAAGACCAAATAAGGGCTGAATAAGACCAAGTTCTATGAAACAAACTACCTTAAAATGGTGAAAGCCTATTCACAGTTATGGGTATATGTCAACTAATTTCTGACAATGAGATAAGTATTCTAATTTCTCTTCAAATTGTCTTCACAAAAAATAATGAATAGTGGCTTACTTTGAAGATATTTTAGTATTAGAACAACTAAGCATAAGAAACAATATTTGCCTTTATAACAAAATTTATTGTAAAGTTGCCTTTATAAAAACACGTTTTTTAAATAAAAAAACAATATTAAGGGATAGTATTCATAATCAGAGACCAAAAAACTGGGGGTGGGGTGTCTTTGAATTTTCAAAAATCTTGTTAATAGTGCTTCTCTATGAGCCCGAGAATCATCCAACTCTTCTGCAATATTAGATTTCATGTGCCCCAAATCCTATTTTAACTTCCCTAAGATCAGTCAAAATGTTATCAAACACCAGGTGGATGCTTTCTAATAGCTGATTTCTAAAGATAAAACCTACTTATAAGAAATACAAAAAGTTTTTTCAAAAGCAATGGTTTTGTTTTATTTGCATATTTATAGTTAAATTGTGTATAAATTTTCTATTTCACATTATAGACATAGTAAAGATGTTATTATGAAGACCTCATAAATACCATTTTCATTATTGTGTAACATTTCAATGAAGAGTCATTACTATACTCTTATAGCTACACATTTTTGTCTCCATTTCATTTCTACTGGGGAGATGAATGTCTTTGGGCATAAGATGCATGCAGCATGGTAGAATAAACTGAGCTCTGGAATAAGAAAAGAACAATTTCAAATTTTGTCCACTTCTTTGAAAGAGTACCTTGACCTAGAACAAGTTACTTTAACCTTTCACAGTCTCAGATTGCTCACATTTTAGATTGTCAAACTACAGTGATAGTTAATTAAGATGATATTTTTAGAGCATCTAGCATAACTCCTGGTATTTATTATTATGATTAAATTATTTATTACTCTTATTTTCATCATCTTCAACTTAAAGCCCTAGGACAGATTCCATATAGTAGCATTACTGAAGGACATTGTTAGTAATTTATTATTCATATTTGATATTTTCTTAGAACTTTTTTTAGCAACTTGATCTGCAATGTTTAATTCCCCTTACCTGTTCTTATATTATGTATTTGCTATAGTTTATGCAGTTGTTTGACACACTAGAGTTAATTTTTATTATACCTTTAGAATGAATTATCAATATACAGTGAATGTTCTATTTAATGTTGTGGCCTCGGAAATGCATTTGGTATTATTATTGCTACTCTCACTTTCTATCTGTATTTTGCTGAATATATCTTTACCAGTCTTTTTATTTTCAATCATACCGCATCATATATTTTAAATATTCACCACACATGGCCAGATTTTGTTGTTTAACTCATGAGTGCTGTTGTCTCTCAGTGAATTTTATTTTATATTTAATTTAATAGCTTTTTTAACATCTTGGCTCCCAGGGAGTAGGGATACTGCTTTTGGGACCAACACACAGGTCAGAAGTGTATAAGAGTCAGGCCACACAATACTGCAGCTGGAGGCAGTACTGTATTGCTCTTGTCATGATTGTTGTCTCCAGCAGCTAAAACTAGTGCAAGGAAAACAACAGTAAGAAGCAAATACAGAGGATGAAGCAGAGATGAATGGAGAGAATGAAGAACAGGACCAAAGGATGTGGGAGGAGAGGGTCAAGATTATAGTTCTTTTTAAGACTAAGTCAAACTATTTAATGAATAGGGTTCCCCTTTTACGCCGCTTCTCGTGTATAATTTGAGCAATAAGGCTTAAAGGGCTCACTTTGATTTAAACATTACTGTCTTCCTGTAGTGTATTTCTTCTTTAAATAACATTTTTTCCTTTTCTATTTTCTTTTTTAGTTATACAAATTAATTTTTCTGTAACTCCTGCAATAATGTAGATGGTATATTCAGATTTTAATTGTATTAGTGGGTATCTCAAAATTATATTTATCCAATTTTAAAAATAAAACAACAAGCAGATTTTTTTGCTTAGAGTTATTTAAAGAGAATCTCAGGCTTCTCATTTTTTTCTATATTTATGTAGTCACAATTTCTCACTCCCCTAAAGTTTTCTCAGTCTTTCGAAATGTAATTCAAAAGGTATAAATCTGTACTTTTAAACATTCTTTCTAACATACAGATTTTTCTTCATATAGTTTTTATACATTAAATATTGAAGTCAAATTCTATTTGATGTTTTGGCTTAAATACTTATCATAAATGCTTTTTACCTACAATTCTTATAGTCTATGATTCTCAAATTTCTTTTATTCTTATTCTTAGGTTTTAAACTTTGATTCAGTAATTTGAAGTCATATATTTAGAAAAGGTAACTTGACAAAAAAATCTGCTTTTATTTTTAGAAACATATAAAACAATCTTGCTATATATTTTACACATGAAAATTAATTTGACCATGCAGAGACAGTTTGGGTGGTAAAATTTATCTTATTATTTTCTAGAAGCTAACATTATGAAGAGAGGTCTAAAATAAATATAAGTTGAAATCCCCTTTACTTGAATACTTTTAAGGCATCTTAAAATATTGTCTAAATATATCTAGATAGGGATTTTCATAAATGTCTATAATTTTCAGTTCAGAAACAATTCTTGCTATTATTTTTTATTATATATTCTGCTTAAAAGTTCTAGTATCTCCTTAAAACATTCATTACCTTATCTAACTTTCTCTATATTTATTCTCATAACTGTTTATACTTTTCTACCTTTGATCTAGAAATGTATCTCCAGTTAATCTTTTATACTATGAATTGTAAATTAGTGCTTCTGATTTACTGCACCTGAATATGCTATTCATTCACAAACTTTGGTCACATTTTCCTGTTCTTATGATCTGCTACTATTAACATAGTCAGTATTTATTTGTATCATTTTGTTTGGGATCTAAAATATTTTTGTTTTGCTTGCAGCAAATTTATTTCAGAGAAGCATGATTCCTTTGACACTAAAACAATCATTCTTGTCTCTTAACTTAGATTCCCTCTTAACTTAGATTACTTCACTTTCTATTTAATCAAGGTGTTGTCATATGGGCAATATTAAAGACAATGAAAATTGTCCTGGGTTCCATCACCATTTTATATAGGGCTTTATACAAATTCTTCAGCTGAAGAATTCAGTGTAGCACACTGAGGATCAGGAATGAAGTGTGCAGGAGGTGGTCTGGAATTGCAAACTCAAGCCATGTCTTATTTCCAATTCCTAAAGGCTAATCTAGATTAGGGGTTGGCAAACTGCAGCCTTCCAGCCAAATCTGACCCACCATCTGTTTCTAAAAATAAAGTTTTATTGGAACACAGCCATGCTTATTCATTTATATATTGTCTATAGCAGCTTTCTAGCTATAATAGCAGAAATGAGTAGTTGTGAGAAACATAAGGCCTGCAGAAGCTTAAAATATTTACGATCTAGTCCTTTATAGCAAAAGTTGGCAGCCACATAATCTAACTTCCTTGGCCCTAGATAAACGGAAGTGCTAAGGAAATCTGATCCCTTTTTACCTTCAATGTCATCCATAAATAATGCACTGCCTTTTCCAGTAAGCAACCAGAATAACCTGGGAAACAAAAATATCAATGTATTTCTTATCACAAAGATATCCTTTTAGGGCTGCCAGACAAAATATGGATGCTAAATTAAATTTTATTTTTATGTCTCATGAACTATTTATCTGAAATTCATATTAACCTGGTAGCCTGCATTTTTCTTTGCTAAATCTGGCAACTTTGTCCCTAATATACACCCTTTGGTTATGAACATATCAAATCAAACACCAGCTCCCACTGTAGTAAAGAATTAAAAACAGCTCATAGATAGAGAAAATACTTATAAACTAGTATGTTTAGATCCCAAATAAAGGAAGAACCCAATTCAAACTGAATTAAACAATGATGAAATGTGTTATTTTGCAACATGGAGTCTAGAGTCAGGGAGATATTCTACATCAGGACTACAGTTTTACATTTCTATCATTCCTGTTGAACTGTTCTCCTCTTTGTGCTGGATCGATCTTTAAGATGTAGCAAGATAGCTGCAGAAATTCCAAGCATTATAAACAGAGCTATAATTTCCAGAGCCTGCAATGAACCATATCATATTATGTATCTTTTGAAGAAGACGACGTCCATTTTCCAAAAACACAATAGCAAAATCCCACTGATAGTTCATCATCTAGAATTGATTTAAAAATGAGAGTACCATGTTTGCCTTATGCTAGTCACTTGAGAATGAAAGGATATTGGGTAATCAACCATGATGACCATTATAGTCCACCTCTTTGGCTGGCTAATATCTATAAGTACTTTTAGAAATGCTAACCCTACATAAACATTTTCTTATCTTTTCTGGAGAAAGACTAAGCATATTTTTATCTCTTCTGCATTCAGATCCAAGTGCAAAGTTTCTGATTTCTGTGCTGTCCTCTCCATCAAGTTTGTAAATAATTCCTGGTACTTAAAACTTTAAGATAAGGGATCCACTCTCAAAAAACTAATAAAAAAACTGGATAAGAGACAATATAACTAATAAAACTACCTGTCAGAATAAAGGGAGAGAGAGAAACTAAACTTGAGAGTCATTAGCCCACACTCTATATAGTCTGTTGGAGAGACAAGAGAAGATTTTGTTCCCAGGGAAAAGAATATGTTTCTCAAGCAGCCAACCTGGCAGCATTATTCTATCCTATGTATATACATCCTTGCACATTTCCCTCTATGATCTCACCTCAGATAAGTGGTATAAAGACAGACTTGGGAGAGAAAAGCTTTAGTAGACCATTTTAAATTGTTGAAATGTTGTCCACAGTCAAAATATTTTTATAGTATCATATAGTTCTTTTTAAAATTTATTAGGCTTTGGGAATTTTTACTTTTAGTCAACAATTAAGGATTTTTATTTGATGTATTCTTTGAATACAAAAATGTCTACTTCTAGCTATATACATCTATGTCTTCCCTTCCTTTTGGGTACTGGGTCAATAGCCTTTGCCTTGAAGGAATCTGAAAAAATTGCCTTCAGAGAGGAGGCATCATTAATAATCTGATATTTTCTTCAGTATCGGCCCCTTCTCCAATAGGAAATAATTGATAGGAGGCACTTAAATGAAGCCACAATGTTGAAAGCTGTGAAATCTTGTCTCTCTGTTGATATTTGAACTAACTTTAGCAGGGAATAGAGTAATTGGTTATTCCAACAATCAATTATACATCAAAAATATGAATGACCTCTTTCTGAAAAGTCATGTTTCTCCCCAGTGTGCATTTGGTTTGACCATATTCAGTCACATCTTATATTTTCATCTTGGGAATTTACCAATGGCATTAGGCAGTGTCGAATCATCTCAACATCCCACATTTTCTCTGTGGCTTTCCTAACACTAGAACCATATAGAAATTGACCTAAGTCCCAATGCACAGCATGCAACAGTTTAAATGAATGTTGGCAACTGCTTCACCATACTCACCCACTTCCTAGCCTAGAATAGTAGAGTATTCTAGAGCGGGGAATTCTCACTTCCCACCACTATTCTTTCCCCTCAGTAGATACACCTTTAAGAATATGTTCTCTTGAGTATTTTTCTTCATTTCACCACATTCTATATCACTTAGGAAGGCTTTCAGCATCAAGTAACAAAATGCTATTCCAAATTGACTTAAATAAGGATATATATTTGACTCATATAATGAGACATTCAGAAATATGGCTGTGCCAAGTCTGGATATCAGGACACCAATTCCTTTTCTCCATCACATTCCTTGGGAGGGTGGGAGCTTCACACTCAGACTTATTTCAGTAGTCCCAGGCATTAATTTCAGACAGCACAATGTTCTCCCATGTAAGAAAATAGCTTATTTATTCTCTGTTTCTTTAATAAGGTCAAACAAGCTCCTCCTCCCCTCCCCCCAGAAATAGTCTAGCAACGTACCCTTCCTGTCTCTCTGGTCAGGATTTGCCACACATCTATGCCTGAAACAATCTCTAGAAAGAGAATGGGAAAGCATTGCTTCTTAGAGTAATTACTTGGAATGATTTTCACAAACCCAGATAGTGTATCAATGCACTGAAATGTGATACAGTGACAGCATTGTCCTTTGTAGAGATGAAGCAGCGGGGCTGGTGATGTCTATCTCCCCTGTTGTATCAGTAATGAAGATTGTTAACCTCTTATCAAGCTTTAAAGTGTGCTAACTTCCTATATCTCAATAATTAGAGAAAAACATGTTATTTTAGTTGAACTTTTTGGTCCTTTTAAGTAGAATTTAGAGATGGAGACAAAAATTAGTATCTGCTGTAATGATAAATACAAATTCAGAAGCACATTTTTTTGATGGCAAGATAATTCAAAGAAACATTTTTTTCCACAGAGTCTGTCTTTTGGGATTTAGGAGAAAGAAAACAATATTAAATTTCAGAAGTTAGTTTCCAATGGTAAAAAAAGAACTAAGATGAAGCCTTAAGGGAACTTCCAATCTATAAAAGTAATTATTTTCCCTGGTAAGCAATACCCTCTACTGTGAGGTATGTGAGATGTGTCCCTCAAATTTTATTCTGACACTTTATCTAGTATGTAACCTGACTTCCATAATCTCCAGAGACTGTATATCAATATAAGGCATTGAAACCTTGTGTACTCAGCATGGCAGGGATAATGTCCCAGATTGCAAGACAACAGACCAAATGTCTGTTTAATTCATGAAGATTATAAAGTGTGGAAAGTTATGTGTGCCCACCTCCCAAGCTTGTAATAAACATCCTTTGATAAAGAGTGTCAATTTACCATTCCATTCATCTAAAGTCCCTTTTTATAAAAAGGCAAAACTTAACAGGCATACTCCGTCATATATATTGGGAGATGCTAGATGTGTTTTATCAACAGACTGTGGAAGATGTTATCTGAAGATATAGTCCACAGGCTCCCACTTTTTCTAAGAACAGAGCCCCTCTACCTTATGTAAATCATACTTTGTGCAAGTTAAATTCCCCCATCAACCATAATATACTCAACAAGCATGTCTTGAGTGTGCAACATGTGATGTGCCACCTGAGGCACCAGAAATCCAAAAGTGAAAGAGAAAAGAGGCTGTTCAGCTCTCAGGGAACTCACAATCTAGTAAAAAAAAAAAAAAAACAAGCATGCTAACAAACTATTGCATTAGAAAAGGTCAGGGGCTGCAGTAGAAATTTGTAGGGACAAGCAGAGAACTGGAAGGACAATAGTCAGGGAAGGCTCCCCTGAAGTGATAGCTTCACCAGATCTAAGTCTTGAAGAATGAGTTTTCCAACCATTTTGCTTCCCAGAACACTGATCCTACCTCTGTCACACAACTTGTACCCAATATGAATGTATTCCCAATATGTGTCTGCCTGAACAACATTGTAAGCATCTCAAAGGCTGAAAACACAGCTTACTCATCAGTTTTATGCTTTTATTACAAAGCCAGACCTCTAGAAGGGATCAATGTATGTCTTTTTGCAAAGTCATGTCAGTCTTGGACCCCACCTATATTTTAGGGCTATTCAAATTCAACCTATTTAATGCAAGAGTGATCCTCTCTTCAAATTAAGTTCTCTTTCTGATTTGCCAATTTCTATCAATAATTTAGTTACTGTCCACATCACCTTGACTAAAAGAATCTCTGAATGATCTTTGATTCCTTCATCCCTTTTGCTGCCTGCATCCATTTACCAAAAACATCTTTTTGGTTGTCCTTTCATAGTATCTCTCTTGTTGCCCTTGCAAAATTCTATTTGAGGTCACTTTTGATGCCATGTTTATCTCAATAGATTCTTAATTTCTGTCCATCTTACCTCCCTTTCCTTGCATTCCATTCTGAAACTCACTGCTATGTTTAAGGCCTTCCACTTCTGACTCTGATCTATTTGTCACCTATCCAAACAAAATGAAAATATATTCCTATGAGATATCTTTTTTTTTGCAATTAGGATACCTTTTACTCATATCAATAGAAAAAGGAAGGCAGACATGGTGGCTCATGCCTGTAGTCCTAGCACTTTGAGAAATTGAAGCAGATGGAGTGCTTGAGCCCAGAAGTTCAAGACCAGCCTGGGCAACATAGTGAGACTTAGCTTCTACCAAAATATATATATACTTTTGCTGGGCATGGAGGTACATACCTATAGTCCCAGCTACTCAGGAGGCTGAGGTAGAAGGATCACCTGAGTCTAGGAGGTCAAGGTTACAGTGAGCTATAATCATGTCACAGTACTCTGACAGAGAGATACCAACTCAAAAGCAAACAAATAAATAAATAAAAGAAGAAAAGAACAAGAAAAAAGGATAGAGCTAGAAAAAAGATTGTTATCCCAGAGTATAGTATCTGTTGCTGTGCATGTACACACACTTAGCAACATAAAACAATACACATTCATTATTTCACATTGAATCTGTGAAATAATGAGGTGGATTACATTCTGTAGATCAAGAGTCTGGGATTCTCTGCTTCAGGATCTCATAAGATGCAATTAAGGTTTCAGCTAGCCTGTAGTCTCACCTGAGGCTCAGGGTTCTCTTCCCAGATCATGTGGTTTGGGTTGCTGGCAGAATTCAGTTCTTTGAAATGAAGGGCTGAACCCTCACCTCCTAGAGGTTGCCCACAGTTCCCTGCCATGTGACCTTCCCTCTAGGCAGCTCACAACATGGAAACTTGCTTGGAGTTTTGTGGTATAATGAAATGTGCTATAATCATGAGAGTAACGTCACATCACCTTTACCACATAATATAACATGATCACAAGAGTGAGGACTCATCACATTTTCTATATTCTATTGGTTCAAAGTAAACTCATGCTCGATAGGTGGGGATTCCACAGAGGCAAGGCAATAAGTAGTCTGACTCCATTTTTGATGTTTGATTGCAGGCAGCTTCTATGCCTCACCCGTATTTCTTCCCCTTCTGCCTGCATCTGGACCAGCAGATAAGAAGGTCTGCGTGTCTGTTTCCTTGGAGCCAGTGGAAAGTTCACTCTATACAAGCCCTGCTAAATATGAGAACCCTAACCCAAGTTTTACCTATTGACTACCTTAACAACCCCAAGCTAAGTCTCCTTTTCCTGTTTTCATAGGCCATTTTTGGACCAGGTTGGGAAGCCAGACTTATGTGGGTAATAAGATTTTTCATGTTCTCTTGGTGTGTGTGCGTGTGTGTGTGTGTGTGTGTGTGTGTGTGTGTGTGTGTGTGATCATCTGTCTTGATATCTAAATCAAACTGTGGATGGGGTCCATCCTGTTTCTTTCTTTTTTTTTTATTTTTTGAGTTGGAGTTTCACCCTGTCGCCCAGACTGGAGTGCAATGGCTGCTCCCGGCCACCACAGCCTCAACCTGCTGGGCTCCGGCGATCCTTTCCACCTCAGCCTTCCAAGTAGCTGGAACTACAGGTGCGCACTACCATGCCCGGCTAATTTTGATTTATTGTAGAGATGAGCTCTTGCCAAGTTGCCTAGGCAGATCTCGAACCCGCGGTCTCAGGCAATCCACTCATCTCAGCCTCCCAAAGGCGTGGGATTACAGGCTGAGCCACCAAGCCCAGCTCATCCTGTTTCTACAGAGTATCTAAAATAGACATGAATACCAGGAGGTGAGCATCATTGGTAGCCATCTAGATTATCTTCTCCACACCAAGTTTAATGCTGCCACAATTAGAAATAATACATACTAACTCTACTAAAAGCCACTTTCAGCTCTTCTGTTATGGAAGGCATAGGAATTATGTTACCAGAAAATTCTGCCTTGCTGCTATGAAAAAAATGTTGGATAACTATGGATACAAGAAAACACATTTCTAAGATTTCATATTTATAGACATTGGTAGGCAAAAAATCACAAACTTGGTTATATGTGCAATTGACAAAGAATAATTTGGAAGTGAAAAGATAATGAGGAAGTTTTAAATACTTAATTAACATGAAATATGTATATAAATGTGCCATAGGTAAAAATAGAAAGTAGGCTAAATGAACCAAGAAAAACATGATTACATTTGCATCACTACTATAAATAGTAAATATAGTATTATTGTGTTCCCAGCTGTACCTGGTCACAGGAAAAATTCAAATGGGTTCAGATTAGTAGTTCCACTTCTGAGGTGTTTTCTTCATCCTTATCTCCATACAAGGAATCCAAGATCTTTAGTTTTTATTCTGTGGAATTTGTAAGTATCTAGAACTATGGAAATGTAGTTTGTCCATTGGCAATGGGTCACTGGAGAAGTGAAATACATATTAGAGAAAAACCAGGAATGAGCTCTTTCAGCTTTAATCCCCAGTATTTGCCAGTGAAAAATCCAGCCTCCCTTCCATTTGAGACAATAGGCTCCTTTATTTCTCTGTTCTGGGCATAGTCCCACCTCCCCTCTAGCCTTGTCTTACTAGTCTTTGATTACCAAAAATATACCTCCATAAATACGTTTACATGTCTTTCTAACTTGCACTTGGACATGTATCCTTCCACATCTTTTTTTTTTTTAATTTTAGTGTTGACTTGAAGAGGCAAAGATAGAAGAAAGAAGCAAAGAAAGAAGAAAAGAAGGACAAAAACAAAGAAATAGCAATGATTAGCATTTTGAACCATAATTCTGCTTTCAAAAATATATTTGTTGTAAATTAGATGCTTCCCCTAAAGCAATAATAAAATATCCACTAGTGAAAAATATTTGAATGACACAAGTATTTTGAATATTCCAGCTATATGAGAAGCCTACTGTGAGAAGGAGTCATGGTTCCTTTTTGTTTATAATTAGAATGTTCGTGATCATGTGAGGCACTTCAGGCACTTAATAGATGTGGATGTAATTAAATTTTATATGCTTTACTTAAATAACCAGTGCTTAGTTTATTTAGTAGAGATGTTCTTATTTATGCTAATATGCTATTATTCTTTATCATTTGGTTTGTGAAGATGAACATGTGTTCCCTTGGTGGAGTGTAAAAAATGAAATAGATTAATATTTATCTTTTGGTGAGTAATTGGTTAATATGGTATACTGACTATGACTCTGCCACCCAATATTCAGTTTTTCTTTGTTATAACATTGTATCAGTTAGTTATTGCTGCATAACAATTTGCCTTAGGACTCAGTTATTAACCTGGCAATTATTTTTTATTAAATCCCATGAGTCCCATCGCTTGGTGTTGGTTGATCTTGACTGGACTTGCTCATGTCCTCATATTTATTCCATGTGTTTTTCATCCTCCACCCTAGAATGTAAGGGGTAGCTCACACATAGCCTTCTTGTGGGGATGACAGAGTGTATAAAAAGCAAAATTTTTCCACTTCAACACTACTAGCATTTTAGGCTGAAAAAACATTTTATTGTAGAGAGTTATTCTGTCTATGACAGGGTATTCAGCAGTATACTGGGCTTAAACCCGCTACTTGCCAGTAGGCAACCAAAAATGTTTCGAGATGTTGTCAAATTCCCTTAGAGGCAAAAATGCTCCCAGTTGAGAACCACTTGTCTAGAGTACAAGCAGAAATATGCAAGGTTCATAAACCCTGGAACTGAGGCTGATATGCTATCACTTTTACCTCATTCTGTACCTAAAGCAAGTTAAATGGAGAGCCCAGAGTCAAGAGGAGTGGCAGGAAGACCCTGCTCACAGCAAAGTTACATGGGAAAGGACATGAACATAGGAATGTGAGAAGAATTGAGGCAGTAAAATAATAAATTTTTCTTAACATTTATGAGTCCCGGAACTATACTCTGGTTCAGATTCTCTTACAAGTTATAATAACATTTTCTATAATTTGTGATCTTATCTAAGCCCTTAGCCACACAAGCTCTCAGGACTTAGATCCCACACTAAACTCCTTCCCTTTTGGTCTGATTATTTGCAATACTGAATAGAAATAATAGGTATTAAATAAATAAAATACATATTTATATGTTAGATTTTTCAATATAACAAAAAAGCAATAAAATCTAAAAGTTATTTATACTATAATATTAAATTCTATAAATGATAAAAACAGTAATTTCGTATCTAAAATGGTATGTTCCCATATAACCATGTACATATACAGAGCAACATAGAAAAGTTCACTTAATGTTAAAACAATTCAAATGTAACATGCATGCTCTATGAATCACAATTATACCTATGTGTGGTATACTTAGATGACACAATTATTTCCAATTTAGAAAGAAATCAGGTTGTAGATGTTGGTTAATACTTTTTTCTCTTTTTTTTTTTTGAGTTGGAGTCTCACTCTGTTGCCCAGATTGGAGTGCAGTGGCCGCTCCCGGTCACCACAGCCTTGACCTGCTTGGCTCCGGCGATCCTTCTGCCTCAGCCTTCCAAATAACTGGAACCACAGGGGAGCGCTACCACGCCCGGCTAATTTTTTTATTTATTGTAGAGATGAGCTCTTGCCAAGTTGCCCAGGTGGATCTCGAACCCACGGGCTCAGGCAATCCACTCACCTCGGCCTCCCAAAGCACGGGATTACAGGCTGAGCCACCGAGCCCAGCCGGTTAATACTTTTAAAAGAGAAAAACAGCTATGTTTTAGAAGAAAGAACACATTGAAACTGATTTTGTTTCACATATTTTGGTAACCTTGAGCAAAGTCATTTAATCTGTGTGAGATCTATTTTACTGAGCCACCAAGTATATTGGGCTAAATCATATTAAATTTGCCAATATTCATTTTTTACCTTTAAACACGTCAAGTTCATGTGGTTCAATCTAACAGATAATAATAACGGCCCAACAGTGTTTCACAGAGGGTTAAAAGAGTCAGAATTTGTTTATATTCAACCAGACTTAGACATATACAATGGCAAATAATCAGAGAAATGTAGACATTCATGATATCAATAGAACAATCTCTAAAACAAAGGCACAACAGCATTTTCCAGGAAGCATCTGCTCCTTTTTAATAGCTTTGCTATAATTCCAAATTATAAAAATGAGATCACATCAAAATTAGAGAGTTGCTAAAAACAGTTGGAGGTGGCGAAGAAAGGGAAAAAGAATAAAGGAAAAGAAAGAATACTTCCTTTAAAAATAGAACAAAAAAATAGCACAAAAGAGACTAAAAAGAAATCAGGGCCTGTTATTGTGAAATATTCCTGAAGGTGGGAAAGATGAATCTATTATTGTTTTCTGATTCTCTAAAGCAATCAAACCTTATCCTGGACATTAAACACAAAGATTAAAATGTTTTATTTTGTTTTGTTTTCCAAGCTGGATAAAAGATGAGTCATGCTTTGAGGCAAGTTTCCTAAAAAGAAATTTTAAAGAGAGTAAGGTGATAAAGAGACAGTATGACAACAAGTTTTTATAAATTCCTTCTTAATTGTAAGAGAAGATGGCTCAGTTGTGAGTCAGTTGGCCTCTATGTGTTATATTGCTATGCTCATTTTAAGAGTGAAATATCTTTAAAAAAACCGAATGGCCTCCCATCCTCTTACTTTGAGTCTGTGTATGTCCTTTCTAGTGAGATGGGTCTCTTGAAGGCAGTATATTATTGTCTGGTGATATTTTAT
>NW_007247416.1:339958-416115 GCF_000164805.1 Carlito syrichta
AGATCCGAGTATCACATGTTCTCACTCATATAGTGGACCTTGAACATCCAATGTAATACGATAAGAAAATGACTGACAGTGGAGGGAAACTATGTGGGGGGAGGGAGATGGGATTAACGGTAGCAAATATCTGTCTGGGGACGGGGAAACGCCTCTTATCAACAGGGTGCCTGAATGAAACGTATTTGTATACCTAACCCTTAACTGAACCCCACAACATTATAATAAAAAATATTGATTTAAAAAAATAAAAACAGGATGACTTATGTCAGTAATCCCAGCACTTTAAGAGACCACAGCAGGAGGATTGAGCCTAGGAGTTGAGTCTAGGAGTTTGAGACCAGCCTAGACAATAGAGTGTGATTTCTCTACAAATTTATTTTATTTTTTTAATTAGCTGGGCATTGTGGCATGCACCTGCAGTCCCAGCTACTCAGGATACTGAGGCAGAAGGATCAACTGTGTCCCGGAGGTCAAGGTTATGGTGAGTCACTGCACTCCAGCCTGAAGGGCAGAGTGATACACCCAGCTCAAAAAAAAAAATTTTTTTTTAAGGCAGTGAAGAGTAAACACTGAAATACTTAGATTAGTGGTTCCAAAACCCAATTTATCATCAGAATTACTTGGAATCATTTCTTAAAATAAAAAAAATAGAGCACAGAAACCCCACCCTGGTAGACAAAATTAGAATCTCTGGACTTCTGAACTTGAGATTCAATAATATGGTTTTTCCAGAAGACCCACAACTCATTTTGATAACTTACATTTGAGAAAGTTCAGCTAAAACTGAGTCATTTTTTTTTCCTTTAATTTAAATTGATCTTACTTTCACACACCGGAGGTCTAGTCTTTTTCAGATTCTTATTCCTATTGTCACTTTGCTTTTCAAGTGAAACTTATATCTTGTCTTCTTTGTTCTCTGAGGCTTGGCCTGACATTAAGTTAATAACCAACTGCTCCACTCAAAAAAATCAAGCTCATTGGTTTCAGGATGTGCTTAAGAGTATCACTTGTGATGGAGAAATAATATTTAAAACAAGTATGTAAGCTGTGTTTACATATTTTATCTAAAAGGCACAAGTATCCAGAACATTGTACAATGTCTAAGACATTCAATAAGTGATTATATATTGATTAATTTTATTCTCTTTAGAGGACCAAGGAGAATATTTATGATGCTACTCCATGAAGCACTGGGCCCTATCCCTGGACTTTTCCATTTTAAAACTCAGTGGTTCCCTTATAGGCAGGAAGCAGGAATTACTGTGTTCTTGTGGAGGACTCAAAAAAGGCATGTGGAGATGAATATATTTGGAGGAGTTTCAAAAAGAAAACTAAGCAAAAACCCTTAATTTACAAAGACAAGTTATTGAATTTTTTTGGAGAAAGAAAAGCCACAGTAAAAAGGTCTGCTGGATTTAAGTCATTCATGCTTTTCTTTCTGATTAATCCCAGATCAGACTGGATACAAAGGACTGGATCTTGGATGAGGCAAAGAAAAACAAATTAACTTCATTCACAGCAATTTCACTTATTGGACTTTATTTGAAGAAAATAATTGGACATGAGATCAAAGATATAGGTAAAGGATGCTCGCCAAAGAGTTAAAGACAAAAATAAAAATAGAAATCATCTAAAATACCAAAAAAGGAGACTCTCAAGATAAATTATAGTATCTCCAAACAATGGGATACATTGCAGTCATTTAAAGTGGAAATTCCAAGAACTTTTAGTGATACAAAAATATTCCCTATATGCTATTAAATAAAAACAGCAAATATAGAACTATAGTTAATACTATGGTAATCTTGCCTAAGTATAAATAGATAAATTGATAAATAATACTCAGATAAGAAAATTAAGTATATCTGTGCATATGAAAAAGATCAAAATGAAGTATAATTTTTTAAATGTAGCTGTTATTATTTCTGGATGGTGGATTATTTCTGAATGAAGGATTTGTTGGTTTTTTTCTCTTTATAGTTTTTTTTATTTTCCAGTTCTTTGGTAATAAACATTCATTACATGTATAATCAAGAACAAAAATGATTTTAAATAACAAAAATAAATAGAACTTACATGAATGAAAGTAACAGCATTACTTCTTCTAACACTTGGGCAAATGAAATAGATTTTATACTTACATGCTTTGATTGACCTTTGGGCACTTAGACAGATGGAATGGATTTTATACCTACTTACTTCTACTGACCTCTCCCTAGGGTACATTAGCATTTCACTCCCCTTATAAATCTAAATTTCCTACACCCTAATTCTTTATCTTTCTTTATGATTTCTTCATCTTGAGCCAGCTAAATTGACCTACAGTGTTAAGAATATATAAATGAGTTTTCCATTTCCCACTTCTGTGAGTTTAATTTTAAACACCTACAATGTAAGATAGATACCTACTGGATTTGTACAGTCATGTGTCAATTAACATTGGGGATTTTTTCTGAGAAATGTGTTGTCAGGTGACTTCATTGTTATGTGAATATTACAGAGTGTACTTACACATGCGAATATTACAGAGTGTACTTACACAAACCTAGGTGGTATAGCCTACTACACACCTAGGCTAGATGGTGTAGCCTATTCCTCCTAGGATATAAACCTGTACAGAATGTCACTATTCTGAACACTGCAGATAATTGTAATACAATGGTAAGTATTTGTGTACCTAAACATATCTAAGATTCAGAAAAAAATAGTGTTATGATATCATGGGACTGCCATCATATAAGTGGTTTGCTATTGACCAAAATGTTGTTATTTAGAGCATGTCTGCAGATACATAAAAGAAAAAGTTGACTTCAAGAGAGATGTTAGGATGGAGGTGCATCCATGAGAGCCATCAGTTAGAAGCTGTGGTTGAGAACAAGAAGCAGGTAAGATCAGCCAGAGGAAGTCCTCCCATCAAGAGAAGAAGGCAAAGAACTGAACCCTGAGAACTGCCAACCCATAGAGACGAGCTGACAAAGGAATATGAAATTATAGAGGAAATTGTAGGATTGATAGAGTGCAAGGCAAAACAAGAAAGGTGTACTGGAACATGAAAAGAAGTCAAAATTGGTGTCATTGGGGAGTAAATGTGATCAGATGAGGAAAGCAAAGAGAAAGGGGCATTTAAGTCAAGGCAAGTGGTACAAGGAGAAATAAAGAGAGATGATGGAAAATTTGAAATGCAAAAAGGGGTTGGGAGCCAAATTGTGAAAGATGTTGAATTCCAGGTTATAAAGACGAGATTTTATGCCCTAGGCTCTAAGAGCTAGAGTGTTTAGTTATAGTAAGTCTGTATTTGATGTGAGAGAGGAAAAAACCTTCCTAAATTCTACAGCTTCCTTTTATGTATAAGAATAAAGTTTAAAGATCTAAGAATAGAGCTTTAATGTAAGCAATATTCTACAGAGATGATAATGAGAAATGCCCTTCTGGTGTGACAGGAGCTTGAACGGACGCATTCACATGAAGATATTGCCCAGATCCCTGAAAGAGGGAAGAGAAGACAAGATAGAAACACCAAGAGAGCCATCAAATGACTTCAGAGAGTATCCAAGAACACCCTGGCTGTTCCCTCACTGCTCTGACTCTTCCAAGGTGGCACAAGAGGGTGGTATCTAGGAGCATTCACCTAGGGCAGCACATCCTGGCTCACTGCCTGTGTGTAGGTATCAGAATGAAGCCCCTGTGCCACCAGTAGGGATGCAAAGGTGTGTGTGTGTGTGTGTTAAGGGGAATCTGGTGAATGCCATGAAGTCAGAGTTAAGGAACCCAGAGAGTGGGAGCTTCAGAACTGGAGCTTCTTCAGAGGCAAGAATCTCAGGTTTCAGCAATGGGTTCCAACCTACTGTTTAAAATGACAAGATGCTGGGAATCTGCCTGGGGAAGGAGGGACAGCGCTCATCAACAAGGATACCTGCATAATGAGCATTTGTATACCTAACCCTGAATTGTACCCCATATTTTTAAAACATATAATTAATTAATTAATTTTTGAAAAAAAAATATGATGGAAACGCATCTCATCTGATCACAATATGAGATGCCCAGGGACAAGGAGGAATGCAGGCATTCTGTACTCCTGAGGTCAGTGAAGAACAAAGGAAAACAAGAGAACCCTGCCCCATCACCATGACAGGTGAGTTTCTGTCCTGACCCAATTGTAATTTTGAGAAGGAGGAGGGAGAGATGAGAAATTTTTCCCAGGTGGAAAAATTAGTCTTGAAAAGGAATTCAAATGACTCAATATTTACATAAAGAGAAATTTTTAAATGAGACTGATTTCTTTTTATGTGGCAAAGTTGACATTCCTGCTTTTGGCAGAAAATATACTTAATATAAGGCAAGATCAGGTATAGAAAATACAGAAAGTTGCAATTTTAATAATTCTGATGTGAGGTAATCATGAACCATGACATGGGCCAGATGAGATACAAGAGGAAGTGTATTTACAGGGAAAAAGGTTTTGAAAGCCAAGGAAATAATACTTGGAATTAAGAAGTATAATTTTGGAAGAATAACATTTTTCTACTAATCATACAAAGTCTCAGACAGCTCAGTCTTTTAGCCATGTGAACTTTTGAAAGTTTCTTGGAAGGATGAAATAATTTCATGTAAATATTATTTACATAAAATAAATATTTTAGAATAACAGCTATAATATAGTACACATGCAACAAAAATAAGCTAGCAATAATATCACAGTTGTCCCTCGCTCACACATTGATAGGTTGCCATTTAGTCAAAACATTAACATGAAGGAAGAAAACTGAAGTTGTCAGTGCAGGTGTAGAATCTGATGCTGAGCATTTAATCTCTGTCTCTCCATTTTATAATAAATAGAAAAGAGTACAGTAAATTTCTTCACTGAAGAGCTGAATATCCATTTATATTCCAAGGAGGGTGGCCTGAGTGATGAGGGTGGTTAGTGAAACTATTTAAGCAATCTTCATGCTTAAATATTACATATATGGAACATAATTATAACTGTATTCATTTGCACATGAAAATGACTAGAAGCAAATAGAAAGCTTTTGTGGCGCTTACTTTGCCAAGGAAAACCTCAGGTGTGGCTGCAACAGTTTTTGATTTTTGAATCCCTAAGTCCCCCAAATTGCATCCGTGCAAAACCTTTTTTTTTCCCCTGTAAAAACACTTCCTCTTGTCTCTCATCTGGCCCATATCATGATTACCTCACATCAGAATTATTGAAATTGCAACTATACCCGATCTTGCCTTATTAAGTCTTATTTTCTGCCAAAAGCAGGAATGTCAACTTTGCCATTTAAAAAGAAATGTCTCACTTAAAAGTTCCTTTCCATGTAAATATTGAGTCATTTGAATTCCTTTTAAAGACTAATTTTTCCTCCTGGGTCTCATCCATGCAAAGAGGCTAAGGAACCCCAAGAAAAGACATCTTCTCCTAAGCCCTTCTCGGAAGAAGCAACAAAAGAAATGGGTAAACAGGAACTCCTCTCACATCGCCCCTCCCAGCCACCACCACACACACACAACCTACACACACAGGTTAGATTCAGAAGCCAAAGAAGACAAGGGACAAAAGAGACTCCCTAGAAAGAAGAAAACCAGAAGTTGCCAGATTTGCTATCTGATGAGTTCAGCACCTGCCCGCATCTCTTCACCAGGCCCAGCTGCTGTGTTGTTGGCTTCCAATGGCTCTCTTCAGAGCCACCTGACTCAGAGATGCCTGGGTGGTGACATAAAACCCAAAGGCAAAATGGTGGCAGCAGCTAATGTCTCACTGATACAAGTACAAAAGCCCAGCCCTCTTGTTTTCAGGCAGGACAACTTCCTGTACCATCCATACTCCCAAACTCCATTTGGGATGAACTTGAGGCTAGAGTTTAACTGAATTCATCTCTTTGCCTAGCTTCTTCCTCCGCCCCTCCTATTTCCCTCACTGCCTTACAGGTTTCTGTTGAGGATGCTTTCTCAATAAATGACTGGCATAAGAATCATCATCTCAGGCTCTGCTTCTAGTGAAATGAAACAAAGGCATTACCAGGGCCCCATTACTACAGCAGCAAGTCCTTGCTTTGACTGCCTTGAAGCTTTTGATATTTGCTGGGAAACAGCAACTGCTGTGCATTTCCCATTATCCCCTTTCTGAATTGGAATTATAACTGTAGTTATAAAAGAGTCATGAGATTCTTAATCTATGATGTATATTAAATGTGTCAGAAGCAGATAACTTTTAGTTTATAACCCACCAGACCATGGGATGCATCACATGAAACACTGCTTTGGGATAAAGATAAATCTATTCTGTGAATGAGAAGATGCATATTGGTATTGGGTAACTAAACTGGTGTAGAATGGAGGATTTTGCTGCTACCTACATAATCTCTACCTTTTTTTTTTTTTTTGAGTCGGAGTCTCACTCCGTCGCCCAGGGTGGCCCACTCACGGCCACCCCAGTGTCAACCTGCTGGACTCTGGCTATCCTTCTACCTCAGCCTTCCAAGTAGCTGGAATTACAGGCGCACACTACCATGCCCGGCTAACTTTTTTATTTATTGTAGAGATAATATTTCACCTTGTTGCCCAGACTGGTCTCAAACCCACGGGCTTAGGCAATCCACTCACCTTGGATTACAGGCTGAGCCGCCAGGCCTGGTTCTCTTATTTTTTAAAAAAACAGAATCCTGATTTTGTTTGAAGTGCTATAACACTATCTATAGTTACATTCCCTGCTTCATAGCAGTGGAGGGTCACTACATAACCTAGTTTTGAACAGTAAGATAGAGGCAGAAGTCATAGGACAAAGCTTCAGGGAAAACTTTACATCGGGGGAGACACAACTGACATGAGCTTCTTGCTGCTGGAGGTAGAATAACCATCTTATACCAAGGGGACAATTATAAAACAAAAGCTACATGCTACGAATATTGTGAAGAATTTGTAAAATCGCAATATCAGCTCTCACTTACTTAAGTCACTGTATGTCAGATTTCTTGTACATCAAGTACAGTATTAATTCATAAGACACATAGAAAGAAAAAGGATGAAGTATACAAAAGACAATTTACAAAAGAAATGCAAATTTCCAATAAACAATAATGTTTTGTTTTATTTTGGGGTAAAAGACTGACAAAGGTTAAAAGTATGAAGAAACATAGAGTATCAGAAAGCACAAAAAAGCAGCTATTCATGAACTGTTCGGAAGACACACTGACAGACTCTTTCTGAAGGAAGGATTAGTAATTTTCTTCATGTAAAACCATTCTCTCCAGGTTTCTAGTGCAAGAAGGCAATCTCAGTGAATACATTTATATTTTATTCCACCCAAAAGCTTCATAAAATAACTGTAAATGTCATTATTCACCAAAGAATTGAACCCCAAAGAATGTAGAAATAAGCTGTTAGATTAATAAGTGAATTATAGAGGAAGGATTGATAAAAGTCAAAACCTGAAAGAAATGTACATTAGCAGTAAAATAGACTGTAAATTGTGCCATTTTTATACAATGTAGTTATTTAATAAGGAGAATGAATGAACAAATGTTACATGATTGGCTCTCACAGACATAATATCTAGCAAAAGAAGCCTGATATAGGGTACATACTGTATGATTCCACTGAAATTAATTCAAAAGCAAGCAAAATGAAACTATGGAATTTGAAGGGAGGAGAATGGAGGGGTTTCTGGAGAAGATATGAAGCTTGGGAGTTGTTGTGGTGTTGGTAATATTCGTCACCTGTATCTAGGTACTGTTTTCATGAATGTGTTCATGTCATGAAAATTCAGTGAGCTGAACGACCTGTCCGGCACTTCTGTAACTATGTTGCGCTTCCCTAAAATTTGAACTTAAAACACATGATAGCAAAGCGATTTTAAAAAAGTGTAGTATACAACCACCACACAATCAATGTGCATCAGCAGAAGCTTAGAAATTCAACAAAGTTCTGAAGAAAGAAGTTTAAGCTGCATGAGGCCACAGGTAGGTGCTTCAGTTGACAGCTCCAGCTGAGCAACCAGCATCCATTACCACTTTACGGATGAGTCACTCATTTTTTTAAATCATCCAGCCCAGCTGAGCTTTCAGATGACTACAGTTATAGCTGAAATTTGACTGAAACTGCAATAGAATCCCCAAGTGAGAACTATCTAAGCAAAATTTCCAAAAGCTTCAATTTACAAAATCTTGAACAAAATTAAAAGGTTGACTTAGGAAGCTAAATGTTGGGGTTATGTGTTACACAATTCATTGGAAAACAAGAGTATCTTGGGTCTTATATTAGGAGTTTCAGTAAGAGAGAAGAAAGAAAATGGAAGATCAAATTATTCTTTTTTTTTTTTTTTTTGAGTTGGAGTCTCACTCTGTTGCCCAGAACTGGAGTGCAGTGGCCGCTCCCAGCCACCGCAGCCTTGACCTGCTGGTCTCCAGCGATTCTTCTGCCTCAGCCTTCCAAGTAGCCAGAATTACAGGCATGCACTACCACAACCAGCTGATTTTTTGATTTATTGTAGAGATGAGGTCTCGCTGCCCAGGTGGGTCTCGAACCCCAGGGCTCAGGCAATCCACTCACCTCAGCCTCCCAAAGGCGTGGGATTACAGGCTGAGCCACCGAGCCCAGCGATCAAGTTATTCTTAAGATAAGAACAACAATATGAGAAAATTATCCAGTGCTCAAGGGAAACAATAGTTGCTAAACAGAAAGGGCTCACTGAGTGCTAAGCAAGATAAATGAAAACAGATGCTCTCTTTGATATACAGTTGTGAAACTTCAGAACATTAATATTTCTACTTCTGGTTCAATAAGGTAAGCCAGAGATCAGAGGGCAGGAGATATCACCTCTACTGAGCAGGAACAGATTTTTTTAAAAAATATTCTGTGATGTAGATACACACATTCACATATAAGATTATTATATATTAGTTAAATGTTATGATTTAGATTCATATTTCTTGACATAAAGAGTTGGTCATAAAATAGTAGGAGACAAAAAGAAGATTATACAAGAATCTCTGAAGTTTGCCAAAGAAAAATCAACATTTGCTACATAAGGTGATAAAATATGGAGCCAATAGTTTTAGTGATAGAAAACAGTCGATATGCAATAATGTATATAAGACCTTGTAAAAAAAAGAACTAAACCAGGAGATAGGAAATCTTAGATTTAATATGTAATTTTTCCATTAGTTATTTGCATGTGAGCAAAACAGAAAAACTTCTCAGAAACTTGAATCTTTCTTTGTAAAACAATAGGGTTGTACTTGTAAGCCCTCATGAGTGAGATTCTGTGTTCCCATGATTGAAAAAATCCCAGAGCTTTCCCCAACATCCTCAGTATCAAGGAGTTTCGTGTGGAAACGGAATGCCTTAATCCTTGGGGCAGATTACACCTCCCAGTTAACACATCCTTGAAATGTCACTGCTCTAACTACCTAGCTGAGATAAAGTGAAGAGCTAAAGTAATTATCTGGGTAAATCTAGTCACTTCTCATTAACACCTTGTTAGAAGCATACAATAATTGGCTTAATTTTTCACTCTATCCAGATGTACCTTGAGAATTCTAAAATTATTTTTTGCAGCATGCAAATACAAATTATCTTCATAATTTTCACGACCTTGATTCAGAGATTAAATTATCAGTATTGCAAACATCTTCTATTCTCTCATTTATGCTACTGAGTCTTTCTCTTGACAATAAGTTTTTAGTACATATTGTAGTTTAAATGAAATTAAGAAAAATACACCTGATATTAAATGTGTTTTAAAGCAATTACAGACCAGGTGTTGTAATTTAAAATATTATACACTGTTTTAAATTTGTGAGCTGTATCAAAGTATGAGTATTGACCTCCAAACCTTATCTTCTTAATCAATTATTGTAGAAGCTCTTCTAACCAACCACCATTTAATGAATCTTGGCTTACTAATTAACACTTCTTACATAACACTTAAATCTAGATGCTACTGTACACTGAACATGTTCCAATCCTAAACAACTCTCTCGTATTCCTGAACACTTCCTCTTGCAGTTGAATTATGTGCTTATTAAGAATTTATTATAGTCAGTCTCCAACCATTTCATGACTGTTATATTTGTATTATGACCACATTATTCAAGTAAATGTTACATAAACACACAAGATATGAGTATAAAAATAAAATGATAGACTAGAAGGATCCTGCTCTGAGACTGATTATACTCAATTTCCAATGAAATCATAACTGGTTGATATAGAGTGAATATTTGTGTCCTCCCAAAACTCAAATTAAAATCCTAACCCCCAGGGTTATGGTATTAGGCGGTATGGCCCTTGGGAACTAATTAGGTCATGAGAGTAGAATCCTCATAAATGGAATTAGTGTTCTCACAAAAGAGGCCTGGGAAAATTCTCTTGTCCCATCCACTATGTGAGGACACTGCAAGAAGACACTGTCTATGAACCAGGAAGTAGGCCTTCACCAGATGCTGAATCTACTGACACCATGATCTTAGACTTCTCAGCCTCCAGAACTGTGAGAAACAAATTTCTATTGATTATGAGTCCCTGTCTATGGCATTTTGTTATAGGGGCCCACAGGGACTAAGGAACTGCTTATTAGATAGTGAATTATAGAGTTGATTTATTCCAGAAAGATGGTACTGATCTGTAAGCACTGAATCCATACTCAAAGAAAATGCCTACCAAAATGCAGGCAAATAAATTTACTCTTCTAGTTTTAATTTAGAACCAATGGTTTTATTTTTGTGTATTCGTCAGTCAGGATGTCTGAATTATGCTGCAATAACAAGCAATCCCCAAATTGTATTCATCTAGAGAAACAACAGTTTACTATGCACACATACTATATATCCATTGTACTATGTCTGGAAGAAGGATACTTTAAATATTTATGGGTATCTCTAATAAACAATGGCATTGAATCTAGCCAACTGCAAATTTAGAAGAAATACAGCCTATGCAAGACTATCCTTACTTCTGACACCAATTGCAAATCTGGTCGAAGTGGTTGAGCAGTCTTTAAAACCACCCTCAGGTTAAATAACCTACTAGAAGGACTCATAGAACTCACTGGAAGCTGTTGTACAGGTTTTGACAATTAAATTCATGAACTTGCCACTATGTGCTTATATGGGCAGCACTGCACAAACAACTCAGTAAGGTTTCATAACCTTGGTATAGCAGTGTCTCAATGTTGATTACATACTATTCATGTGTCCATGTAGACACATGGCAGTGTCTTGCTGAGTGGCATTAATTATTGTTGTTGCATGATTTTGTGTGCTGTCATGAGAATGTCAGAGCTTGAATTAGAGCAAGGAAAAAACATTAAATTTTTTGTTAAACTTGGTAAGAGTGGAAGTGAAATCAGGGACATATTAGTCCAAGTTTCCGGGTATAATGCCATGAAGAAAACAACAGTGTACAAGTGTATTAAACATTTTTCTGAGGGAAAGCAAGCATCACTGATGAAGAGAGGTCAGGATGGCCAGTAGCAAGCAGAACTGATGAAAACATTGCAAAAATTCATCCTATTGTGCATCAAAGTGGTCAAGTGACTGTGAGAGGCATAGCAGACCAAATAAACGCTGACAGAGAAACAGGAAAATCTTAACTGAAAACCTTGGCACGAGAAAAGTGTATGAAAAAATGATCTCAAAGGAGCTCCTGCATCATAACAATGCACCAGCTCACACAGCATTATCTGTGAGGGAACGTTTAGCTAGTAAACAAATAACTGTATTGGAACATTCTCCCTACTTACCTGATCTGGCCCCAGTGACTTTTTTCTTTTACCTAAAATTAAAGAAATATTGAAACAAAGATATTTTGATGACATTCAAGATATCAAGGTGCATATGACGACAGCTCTGATGGCTATTCTAGAAAGAGCCCCCAAATTGCTTTTATGGGTGGACCAGGCACTGGCAATAGTGCATCAGTTCCCAAGGAGGGTATTTCTAAGCTGACCATTGTGATATTCAGCAATGAGGTATGTAACACTTTTTCTAGGACGAATTCACAAACTTAACTGTCAGACCTCATATTCGTGGTTATGGTTCACAACAGGGAAATGACTTAGGTTTAAATCACCCAGTGAAAGATGACATAAAGAAGAACTTAGAAAACCTACCAAACACAGAGATTCTGCTATCCTCTACCCATGGAATCATAGATGAGTTACTTTCCCAGGACTAACGTATGAAAATTCAGAGCATTGACAGGGGAGCTCACACAAGTTCCTGGTATCCAGAGATTTTATTGGGGCTTGATCATATACTATTCTTGTGGCTCAATCCCATCAAAGAGATTTGGGCTAATACCTTTATTCTTCAGTCTCTTCATCCTAGCAAAGACAGTTCTATTAGGCAGGATGTTCCAGGGTATCTCCCAGTAGCTGAATGTAAAGGCCAGACCTCACTTTGGGTTAACTTGGTGAATGTAAAGGCCAGACCTCACTTTGGGTTAACTTGGTTCTTCACTGTACAGCACTATGTTATTATGTCACATTTTACTTACTGACTTTTTGGTTAATTGACCAAATGCATGACTTAATTTTATTGAATAACAGGACTCCTACAAAAATTAATTTGTCCCAATAAACCACTTAGTATTAGCTAGATAATAATTATCTCAATAATATATTACCATTATGGGGTAGGTTGTTTAATAAAGTGGAGTAGCTTCTACATAGTGAGGGAAAATTTTTCAAGTAGCACCCAATTTTATAATTGTCCCTTGATACTAAAAGTCATAACTATCCTTATTGCAACACATACTCTTGACTTCACTTCAGAGAGCACATTTCATGGAAAGTGTAGTCATTCTTTAATAAGAGGCAGTTAAAGATAGTGTATTAAAAGAGAAAAAGATATTTTAAACTGAGCATTACATGAACCTGTGAAGAAGCATAATAGGGTTTATAAAGAATTGTGGTTGATGAAAACTCAGCATTCAAAATATGAACAATTACAGATAGAAAAACTGAAACCTCATTGCAATTCAAATGAAAGCTTTGATAAGAGTATAGCCAGAATGTCCACTTGCTGATGCATATGTATCTATCATTTCTGTAGGAGTTCATAGGAATTAAGATTGAGGCATGACATAACATTAATAAGGATACCTGATCTCAAACCAGGCAAACTGGGGACCAAAGGAAGGCCCAAACTTTATCTGTGTGATAACCACTCTTGTATACCTAATCCTGAATTGTACCCCACATCTTTAAAACGAAATAAATTAAAATTTTTTTAAAAGATTGAGGCATGATTTATAAACAGAGAGCAGTTTATAAGTCATGTGCCAGAGAAATATAGATTTTGAAGAGATGTATAATCAAATTAAAATCAAGTAGGGGAAAAGACATTCCAGACTAGAAAAGATTTATGACTCAAGACAAAGAAACAAGCTATATCCAGTTATCTGTGAAAATCTGATAGATCTATTTGGGTAACAGGGAAAATCCTAGCCAGAGATGCAAGGAGAAACAGTAGTTAGGTTTGGAGAGAATTACACAGGAGCCCAACTGTGGAAGGCTAACATAAAGCCTAAATTTTATCTGCAAAGTAAAAGGAAACGCTCAAGTTTTTGGTAGATTAGGTGGTGTGTATAAAGAAGTGTTTTTTTAAAATAATATTTATACAGTAGTCTAAGAAACAGAGTGAAAGAGAGAAACACTGCAAGCCAGAAGATCAACTGCCCCTCTTGAAAATGTTGTTCACTTCCACTTCATATTGGGCCTTGCATAGACACCTGTCACATATTCGAATTTGAAAGGCATCGAGTTAGACACAGTAGATGGCTCACACCTGTAATCCCAGCACTTCAGGAGGCTGAGGTGGGAGGATCCCCTGAGGCCAGGAGTTCAGGTTAAACCTGGGAAACTTAGTGAGACCCCATCACTACAAAAAATTCTAAAAAATTAGCCAAGCATGGTGACACACACCTGTAGTCCCAGCTACTTGGAAGGTTGAAATGGAAGATTGCCTGGCCCCAGGAGGTCAAGGCCATGGTAAGTAGTGAGAGTGCCATTGCGCTCCAACTGGGTGATAGAGTGAGACTCTGATTCAAAAAAAAGTTCTGGAATTTGTAATGTGAATTTAAATTAATTTTCTTTTACCAAGCAATTTCCTTAATTAGTCCCCATTACAGTGTTGCAAGAATATTTTATCTCAACTAGTATTCACTCAGTCATTTCAGATATAATACTCTCAAAATCAGAATTCTCTTGTTTCCTTCATCTCTACCGAGCTAAATTCATATTCCAGGGCTGCTAGATGTATTAGCATGATATAGCTGGGAGGAGAGGAGGTGCATGCTTCTCACCTACTCAATATCAGTTATGGTACTTAGAAGATGTCATCTTTGCTCAGTGGTCCTGGACTCTTTGTGGATGAAGTCTGACTCCGTGCTCCACATATATAAGTGGACTCACCTCAATATTACCACAATGTATCTTCCATCTGAAGAACTTCTTGGCCACTCTTATCATCTTCTTAGAGCAACTGAATACTTCTGTATACTCTCCTCATGCCAGTTTGAGCCCAAGGTGACCCACACTGAAGAGTACAGGGATGGGAATGACAAGTATTGTCTCAGCATCTCTTAACCTGAATATTCCCTCCTGCCATACCAGGCTGCAAATTTCTGTGCAAGGCAACACCCTGGCAGGTAAATACAGGTTAACTCTATTCTCAGATACACCCAAACTCATCTAGAGTTTCTAGCTCCATCCCTCTTATCCAGAATTATCTCCTTCTAAGCTGTTTACTTTGTTGTTTTCCCAAGGTCATCAAAAACTGTGTCCTTGATGACTGGAAAATTGGTTCAGTCTTTTTAACTATATTTTCTTTGGTATAAATATTAATTTTTGCGGACTTCAGACCCTTTGAAAGTTTCCCCCAAATATCTTTCCCTTCTAGTGAGATCTTTGCAATGGAAAGTCTTGGAACGCATCAGGGTGGTTATGTTAGTAAATTCTGGAATGAGACCTCCAAGGGTTGAAACCTGGCTCCATCACTTACTATAAGCATGAATTGATGTAAATTGCTTTACCTTATCATTATAAAATGCAAATTATAATTATCAATATCATTTTTCTGAAGAAAACGTCTATACTATATAAAAGTCTCATGCCAGCACCTGCCATATAATATGTACTCAATAAAATTGAACTATCTTGTGTTTTAAAGAGCATTGTGTCAATTGTAAGTTTTGCAAAAATCAAGGTTTTTTAATCTCAGCACTATTGTTGTTTGGAGTCAAGTAATTACTTGTTGAGGAAAGCTGTCCTGTGCGTTACAGACCATTGAGAAGCATACCTGGCCTCTACCTACTAGATGCCAGTACAATCCCACCCAGGTATGACAATTAAAAATATCTCATGTTAGACTTTGTCAAACATGCCATTGCATGGGTGAGATTATCCCCAATAGAACTACTCTTGGGTGGAATTTTAAAAATAAGATTTTGAGTATTTTTTTCTGCTTTTAGTCTTTTTTCTAGGTAATAAGCCTCAGACTTGCAACCTAATTTCAGCAGGTGGCCTGAAGGGTGTTACAGAATAAGGGGGGGCAGGGGAAGCAGTTAACATAACAATATTATACCACTTTGTTTAGTAAAATTTGAACTCTAATCTTACTGGAAAGCAGTAAATAAACAAGATGATACCTTCAATTCTCCTAGTTTTGCCTTCCTTGGTTAACATAATAAAAAATGGTGATATTTCTGTTACAGTGACCATCTTTAAAATGAATAACACAAATGCTGTCCAAAATACAGTATTATAAGGCATTGACTCATTTAAAAAATTCAGCTCACTATAATGACCAGCTTAATTAATTAAAAATGCTGTCTACATGCATATTAAATAGCCCATCTGCATTTCACAGCTGAACAAGAGCTCTGCTTAATAATCTAATTTGTACTACAATAAAAATAAAATCAGTTTCTGAATATTACTAGTAGTTTACAATTTAATTTACTAGTAATGGTTTTCTTGATGTAGTATATGCCTCCTTATTCACTGCTTGAATTTTGCATCCAAGTTTCATTCAATAATTGTTGTCATTGTATGACTCATTGGGGTTTGAAATCTGATCAAAAAGAGAAGTGTGGCTTAATGATTTATGTTAATATGACTTTTTAATCTAGCCTTTAATAATTTTCTCTCTATTTTTTCTTTGAATTCTTCTATCTATTTTAACTTATTATCATACTACCATCTGAAGCATGTGGTATCTCTAAATTAATATAAAGAAAATTTCAAAAGTTAAAGTTAAGAATGAAAGGAGAATGACTTGGTCCATGTGACCTTGGCCGAGTCCTTATACTCTTTAGGTTTCACTCTTCTCATTTACAAAGTTTAGAAAATAGCAACACCTACCACAATATTATTATGAGAACTAACCAGAATTCATATACGCAAAGAGATTAAATAAGTACCTGGTTTATTTCATAATGAGCTTGATGTGTGTTAGTTATTTAAAGTAAAGAGAATAAAATGGACTGGGCATGGTAGCTCACCCCTATAATCTCAGCATTTGAGGAGGATCACTTGAATTAACTAGTCTAAGACCAGCTTGAGAAACATAAGACTCTATCTCTTCTCTCTCTCTCTCTCTCTCTCTCTCTCTCTCTATATATATATATATATATATATATATATATTTATTTATTTATTTATTTATTTATTTATTTATATTTATACACACACACACACCAGGTGTGGTGGCATATGCCTGCAGTCACAGATATTTGGGAGGCTGAAGTGAGAGGATTACTTGAGCCTGGGAGTTCCAGGCTACTGTGATGCTACGATTGCCCCACTGCACTCCAACCTGGGAGACAGAGTGAAATGCTGCCCCTAAAAATAAAATAAAATAAAACGCATGAGATTTTTCAAAAACTGAAGTATTAACTAAAACTTTGTGACTCTGGGAGTAGGTTGAGATCTAACTGGGGAAGAATTTGAATATCAGGCAAAGCAGTTTCAAATTTGGTTTGGTGATTAGTGGGTGGCAAATAGTTTTGTTTGTTTGTTTTTTTAAGTTGTTTGCTTTGGTAGGTGAGTGGAACCATCCATTTTCAAGAACAGAAATATTATCTAAAATTTTCAGCCTTTAATTGTAGATTTGATATTTTGACTCAAGACCAAACCTAAGAAACTATACGGAATTTAACAAAAGTAATATTACTAAGTAGATAAATATTTGTACATGAATAGATAACGACCCATAATGATTCACATTTCTAGGATAATAGCAATAATAATAAATACTTTTGAGTAATTACTATAGGTCAAGTCCTTTTTATTAATTATCTCAATCAATAATCACAAGGAATATGTGAGTAGGTATTATTAATCCTATTTTCCAGACTGGAAAAATGAGACACATGGTTAAATAATCTGCTTGAAATCAGACAGATGCAAATACCACATGTTCTCACTCATATGTAGAACCTAAAAAAAAATGATCTCATGAAGGTAGAGAGTAGAATGATGGTTCCCTGAGGCTGGTAAGGGAGGAGGGAAGGGAGGGTCAAAGAGAAGTTGGATAATGGTTACAAAAATACAATGAGATAGAAGGAAAAAATTATTGTATTTGATAGCACAGTAGGGTGACAATAGTTAATATATTATATAGTTCAAAATAGCTAAAAGAGAATATCTGGAATGTTCCCAACATAAATAGATGCTAAATGTTTCAGGTGATGGATATCCTGAGTACCATGATTTGATCATAGTACATTGTAAGCTATATTAAAATACCACATGTACCTCATAAATATGCAGTTATTATATATCAATAAAATATATAGTTTAAACAATTTGCTGAGAAAAATTCTCAAATTTAATGTTTTAATAATTGTTATTTTTTAGGTATATATTTAAAAACCATCAAAGCAAATAATTTTATAAAAAGTATCTTCCAGTTCTGCTATAATATATATGCCTTAAAGTTTTTAAAATTCTAAACTTTGTAGCTTTTGAAGATTGCACCCATTTTCTCAGGAGTCTTCTTAATCTGATAAAGTCATTAATGGAAACAAGACTTATTTACATATCAATTCTAAAATATCTTGCAATTTCCACTTCTGTTGTTATCTGTAGAACCTAAAATCTCTATGCTTTTGTTATCCAAGAAACCATGAGTCTATCCTAAAAACAACAAAATGAAATTTATTTGAACAACGAAGATTATTAGGAACTTGATTACGTCTAATTTATTGCTGAATCGAATTGAAATTTAAAAATTGAATCCCCAAATACGAATTTACTTATAATAGCAAGAGAGTGTAATATATTATCTCGTTATTATAGAATTTATAATAGCAAAAGAAATCGCTTTATCTGGTATATAAAATAATTAATTATATTAGAATTTTCTTACATTTTACAAAAATTATTCATGAATGTACAAAACTTAACAGATAATCTTTGTATATTCGGAGATTGTTTCTACTTTTATGGAAAAGTGTAAAAATTTTTGGTTTGGTTTGGTTTCTTAAATCTGAAGGGTTCAAGGTGGGTTTTTTGTTTGTTTGTTTTGTTTTGTTTTGAGTTGGAGTCTCACTCTGTCGCCCAGACTGGAGTGCAGTGGCCGCTCTCGGCCACCACAGCCTCGACCTGCTGGACTCTGACGATCCTTCCGCCTCAGCCTTCCGAGTAGCCGGAATTGCAGGCATGCGCTACTGAACCCGGCTCAAGGTGGTTTTTAAATTAGCCGGGCTCGGTGGCTCAGCCTGTAATCCCGCGCCTTTGGGAGGCTGAGGTGAGTGGATTGCCTGAGCCCGCGGGTTCGTACCCGCCTGGGCAGCGAGACCTCATCTCTACAATAAATCAAAATATCAGCCGGGCATGGTAGCCCGCGCCTGTAATTCCGGCTACTCGGAAGGCCGAAGCGGAAGGATCATGGAGCCCAGCAGGCGAGGCTGCAGTGACCGGGAGCAGCCACTGCACTCCAGTCTGGGCGACAGAGCGAGACTCCAACTCAAAAAAAAAAAAAAAAAGATTTATTGAAGACTAAAGGTAAATCCTTTCTTACCAAGGAAAATCCACCAAATATGATCAAAATTAATTTTTGGAGGATTTTCTACTAAAATGATACAATGTCCAAAGGAAAGTCATATGTTCACTGATGATGGCAACCACATTTTCAAACTTGGTTAATTACCAGGAGGAGAGAATGCCAAACAAAAGTAAATTTATTTAAAAGTGTAGTAGAAAGACTTGAAATGATTCCCAAATCTTGTAGAATGATATGAGTGGCTCAAGGATAGAAAGTGATAAAACCTAAAATGAACAAGGAAAGGGGAAAACGAACCTTACCTTTATTACAAAACAAGGAAATAAAACCTCTGGTATTCAAGTGAACCCTGGATAAACATATGATATTGATTTGAGTTATGAGTTATTTTGAGCTAGTCCAAAACTGTCAAAGCAGTACCTCTTTGGTGACATTTATTTTAAGAAGATGATGTGGTAAACAGAAAAGAACCTGAGATGGGGGCTTTAGATCAGAGTTTAGATCTTTCTCACCTACTAGCTGTGTAACACTGAGCAATTCATTTAACCTCTCTAAGTCTACAACTCCTGCACTTTAAGATGGCACTGATGATACCTACCTACTAACAGGAATATTGTTAGGATTAACAGTAATAATGTTTGAAAAGTGGCTGTTATTTAATAAATGATCACTATTTATATGTGGAGAAACACAGACTCTCAGACCAGTTTTATTCAATGGCAAGTACACCCAGAGTGTTGGGGCCAGAAGGATAAAGAAACCAGTTATGAGCAGTGGAAAGAAGAGACAGTCAAGTACAAAGAGCCGAATATAAATTAATTGTTATTAACAATAGTGTTACTAACACTTTCGTTTCTATTTCTAATAATTTTCTACCTTAAAAACTAAAATAGCCATAAAGAAGGACAAAATTATGTACTTTGCAGCAATTTGGATGGATTTTGAGTCTATCGTACCCAGTGACCTATCTCAGAAACAAAGAACTGAGTACCATATGTTACTCATAAGTGGACCCTGAACACTTATCTTAATACTATGTGAAAGAGATTGGCAGTAGCAAGACATTGCCAGGGGTGCGGTGGTGGCACGTGACATCAATAAGATAATCCAGATGAAGTGAGGTCCGATGAGAGGCCCCAGACTTCACCTGCATCTAAACCACTTACGTACCCAATCCTGACTTGTACCCCACAACTTTAAAATAAAAACAAAATAAAATTAAACCTCAAACCTGATCTCCCTGTGCTGTTAGAGCATATCATGAGTTATTCCATGATATGCTGGAAATAAATAGAATTGTAAAAACCACACATATTAGCCTTTCTGTGGCCCTTCCAAGCCACTCCCGGGCCTCGATTGTCATAGCTGAATACCAAGCAACAGCTAGACCATCTCTCACAGAATGCAGTTCCCAGACCATCTCCCACACTGCCTCTATTAATTTCTTGATGGTACTGGCTTTAAAAAAAATCCACAAATTTAGTGGCTTAAAAAACCCACATTTAGGATCTTACTGTTCTGAAGGTCAGAAGTCTCAAACAGGTTTCATCAAGCCAAAACCAAGAGAGTCAGCAGGATTGCATTACACCTGGATGTTCTAGAGGAGAGTCTCTTTTCTTGTCTTTCCAACTTTTAAAAACTGCCTACATTCCTTGGCTCGTAGTTCTTTCCTCTATCTTCAAAGGCAATGTCTTCAAAGAAGCATAGCATCTTCAAATCTCTCTCTGATTCAGCTTGTCATTGTATTTTTTTTTTCTTCAACTCTTAAGAACCTTGTTATTTCATCTGGGCTACTCAGATAATCTAGGACTATATCCCCATGTCAAAGTCCTTAATAAAATCTTCAAAGTCCCTTTTACATATTCACAGGTTCCAGGGACTAGGATGTGGACAACTTTGAGAGGACTATTATTCGGCCTGTCACCCTGCTGGTTTCCATGGCTCTAAAATGTTACTTAAATCTTTCCAATTCAGGCATTTGTCCTTAACAATCCTTGAAGTTACTTTTATTTTGTTCTATTTTATAGCATGATGATATAAGAGGTCAAGAAAAAAAAGTGACTAAGCATCTAATGAAATGAACTATATACAACCTACAATACATACACATACATTAAAAGATCTGTGTGTGTGTCTTTATGTGCATAGTCATTCTACGCACCCACCAACAATCTACAATTTATATATAAATGTAACTAAAATGTAGTTCCATGAAACATAAAAGGAAGTGACAAAGGACATGTTTCTGGGGTTGGTCCAGGTCTGAGTCCTTATCTCTTTTTATCACCTCAGTTTTCTGCTTTCTGACTTCTTTAGGATCACAAGGATAAACATCATTTCTGAACTAACAACTTTTCTTTTTTCTTTTTTAATCAGAGCTGGAATATCATCTCTCACAGACTGCTTTCCCAGACCATTACCCACATGGATTCTATTAATTTCTTGTTGGTACTGGGGTTAAAAGTTTTCCCACATCTGCCTTCAACGGCTCAAATTTAAATTCCTGGGTGATCAATTGTATTTCATCACCCATACTTCTTTCTGAAGGATGCAGTATAGAGTGAAAGTGAAGAACACAGACTTGAAAGTCAGTGTCCCTTGGCTTGAATTCAGATGTCACTGACTATGTGTCTTTGGGAAAATTAATTAACTCTACCTCAATCCTATAACCTGTAAAATGAAATAACAAACAGCTACCTTAGAGGTAGCTTAGAGGTTGTTGCGAAGGTTAAATGAAATAACTACTAGTCTTTAGCTAATGGCTAGCACTCATTATATGCAAATGTGAATACTTGAGTAGGTGTCATAGAGATACAATATACATTTATAAACATATGTTTAAAGTTCCAGAAAGAAATCAGAGACTTTAAAGACTATAAAGATGAAGGTCATATATTTCTCATGAGGTGTTCTTTTCAGATTACAATTCATATCTGAAAACTGGGATTTGAAATTTGTCGTTTTGACATTCCCTTATTACAATTTTTTATGATTCATTTAAGCCAAGAGTATTGTATATAGGCAAATAAAGTATACTATAGTAGAGTATATAAGTAAAAATAATAACTTGAGGTATACCACCACCTGGTTCCAAAATGGAGTTAAAAAGATGGTCCAGCTGGACACAGTGGCTCATGCCTATAATCCTAGCATTTTGGGAGGCGGGGACAAGAGGATTGCCTGAGTCCAGGGGTTTGAGACCAGCCTGGACAACTTGACGAGTCCTCGTCTCTACTTTAAATTTAAAAAATAGCCAGGCAAGGTAGTGCTCCTGTAGTTCCAGCTACTTGGAAGGCTGAGGTGAAAGGATCGCCTGAGCTCAAAGGTCGAAGCTTTGGTGGCCATGAGTATGCCACTGCACTCCAACCTGGGCAACTGAGTGAGAATCCAATACACACACACACACACACACACACACACACACACACACACACACACACACAGATGGTCTGACCAGAGTTGGAGATTTGGAATGGCCACAGCAAGAATCACCCACTATGAACAAATTCAAAACATTAAACATACTAACAAAAATCGTAACATTAGTAAGTTAAAAAGAAAGTCCTGAAATATAAGTGCGCAATATAAAGTTTCCTTTCTAAATGAGAAATAATGAGTCTTCCTTAGTCCTAATCAACATTAAACCAAGTGACCTATGGAGATTTTGAGTCCAGATTCTGTGAGAAAGTTAGTTGAGACAAAAAAGTATCAACTTATTTTTAAAAATAAAAAAGCTATAAAAATCATAAGTCAAGCCCCTTTTACTAATATTGCCTATATATACCACATTCTGTGACACACACAAAAAGATGTTTAAATACACTTAAAAGGAATCAAATCATACAAAATATATATCTGAAAACAGCAAACTTTAATTTTAAATTAATAACAGAAACATGTCTGGGAAGTTCCTAAATATTTGAAACAAAATTGCATGTTTTTAAATGTCTACATGGAAAGTATATTGAACTGAATGAAAATAAAAACATAGCATATCAAAATTTGTGGGATACAGCTATGGCTTCACTGAAAAGCATATAGAATCTAAATGTCTATATTAGAAAAAAAGTCTCAAATCAATTAAAACATCAATAGGGTACATAATCTCAAACCAGACAAAGTAGGGACCCAAGGAAGGCCAAAACTTTACTTGTACAATGACTCCTGAATTGACCACACATCCTTAAAATATTAAAACTAAAATTAAAAAGAAATTAGAAAAAGGACAAATAAAAACCAAAGTAGAAAAAAGGAAATGATAAAGATCATAGCAGAAATCAGTAATATAGGAAACATTAAAACAATATTTTTTTTCTTCCAGAAGACTGAAAAGAAGGGAAGATTCACCAACTCAGTCTATAATGCCAGCCTTGCTTTTATACCAAACCACATAAAGACCTTGCTAGAAAACAAAAATAGACCAATATCCCTCATGGATATAAATAAAAACATCTTAACAAAATTTGTCAAATTGAATTTATTATTACATAAAAAGAAAAAGTCATCATCAAGTTATGCAAAGTTTAATATTCAAATATCAAATAATATAATAGCCTATATTAACAACTTAAAAAAGAAAAACCATGTGGCCGTCTAAGTAGATGTGAAAAAATATCTGATGAAATCCAGCATCAATCCTGAGAAAAAACTCTCAGCAGAACAGAACTTCCTCAATCAGTTAAAAATATCAGCCTGGTGTAATGGCGCATGCCTGTTATCCCAACACTTTGGAAAGCTGAGGCTAGGGGATTGCTTGAGACTAGGATTTTAAAACCAGCCTGTGCAGTTAGTGAGATCCCATGTCTACAAAAAAAACTATAGCTCACATTATAGTTTCTAGTAAAAGACTGAATGCAAAGACAAGGGAAAAGGCAAAGATGTCAGCTTCTATGCCCTATCTGGATAACTGCTTTGTTTTTGCATTTTTCTTCACATGGCATCCCATCTGCTATTTTAATGAGTACCTCAACTTGCAGAGCACTACAACTGGGACAGCCAGTGGAGATAGAAATGTCTCTCTTCAGGTAGTTTTAAATAACGAAAAATGATGATTTAAGTTTCTGCTAACAGAAAGCATTCCACAGAGGACACTGCCTGGGTATCTCTAATGTAGCTTCAGATGGGGCTTGAATGTGAGTGTGATGAGGTGTTCTATGGCTTCCTTTGCCCCGCCTTCCCCCCAAAAAAAGTTTTTTTTCAAGTTTGGCAAGATAAAGATTCCCTTTTTAGATTTATTTAGACTTTATCTCTTTTTTAAAAAGAATCTTTAAAGAACCATAATCTTTCCAAATTTTAAGATGTTTTCACACAGATCCATTGACTCCATATGTCCTTCAAAGGTGTGAGCATTTCAACTTGCATTATAATCACCACACAGCATTGTGAAGTTACTGTGAGGACAAGGATCGACAGCTCTTGGCTGATTAGAACTTGAATCTATCTGCCTCCCAAACTCCCCCTGTTGCTATACTCAAGAACTTTCTAGTTTCCCAGTCAGAGGAGACAAATTCTTCTTTGTATTCCAACATTACTTCTGTACAGCCCACATGTTTTCAAAATGCTTTCTGTCAAATGCAGACACTAGTGAAGTAACTTATCAAGTGGGGTTGGGAACAGAAGCCCACATCTCATCTCTCACTTCTGGATGATGGGAGTGGGCACATCAGTTCTACCTATCAGCATAATTACAGACGATGATTCCCCCTTCTCTCTCTGCCTTGAACTCACTGCTACAAAAGAGAAATCTATGACTCATCCACCCATTCACCCTTCCCCCTCTTTGAACATCTTTCCTCCGTTACATATGTGTGTTTGTGCAATATGTCTTCAGATCATTCCTTTATTTCCATTAATTTTTAAGGAAGAAATATATTGTGCAATACATAACTACTTATTACTAAGAATATGCACTTAAGGAATTCTAAGTATTCTACAAGAATAAATATAACTCTGTGTGATCGAAATTTAACTTACTGCCGGGCTCGGTGGCTCAGCCTGTAATCCCACGCTTTGGGAGGCCGAGGTGAGTGAATTGCCTGAGCCCACGGGTTCGAGACCCGCCCGGGCAACTTGGCGAGACCTGTCTCTACAACAAGTCAAAAAATTAGCCGGGCGTGGTAGCGCACGCTTGTAGTTCCAGCTACTTGGAAGGTTGAGGTGGAAGGATCGCCGGAGCCCAGCAGGTCGAGGCTGCGGTGGCTAGGAGTGGCCACTGCACTCCAGTCTGGGCGACAGAGTGAGACTCCAACTCAGAAAAAAAGAGAAAAAAAAAAAGAAATTTAACTTACAACTTTTTTGAGAATTCACTGTTTAATGGGCTGGGACTGGCATTTATTCTCCAAGTGTCCCCATCCTCATTGGTCACAGCTTATTACAAATGACCATCGGTGGAACTTTCAGAGGAATAGTCATCAAGCTAGTTCTGTTTCTGCAGTTAAAAAATTAAACAAATAAATAAATGCGAATTATTCTCTTTCTTCTAGGAGATTAAAGAATGACAAGTTTCAGTTCCATACACATTCAGCATTAAATTCATCCTAAGAAAAGTGTGAAACTCCATATAAATCCATTGTGGAAATAAAGATATGACTACTCATAGAAATTACAATGTTATAACTGTTTACATACACTCTAACAATAGAGCTAGAATAGATGAGACTCCATCATTTGTTGTGCATTTGGCAATTTCTCTAATGTTGCATATGATGCATTTAGCTGCTGTCTTTATGAAATCATAGAAAAATGAAAAAGAAGAACCTCGTGAAGACAACATACAATTAAAGGTCTACTATGCATTGTGAACAATTTTTCCATATATTATATAAGCATATGTAATACATAATATGTAATACAGATGTATTACATATGTTTTACTTACATCAATGCTATTTCATCGATATAAGAAGCTCAAGGGGTATAAGATACACGTTTTGCAGCTAGGCCATTGATGCCCAGCAAGCTTAAATAACCTACCCAGTGTCACTCAACCAGGAATAACAGGACTATGCTTTCTGACTCTGGTGTATCTAGTCCAAATCCTTCATGTTTTTCACAATATCATGGAAAAAGTTATGATCCCTAGTGAAATGTACCTAGAGGAGATCAGTGAAACATATGCTCTGACAAAGTCATTTCATTAGAATGTTGGTCAAAGTCTGAAGTGACTCATTTTGTGGATGTTGAAGACTTCAGGTCTCTGCCAAATGTGGCTGAGTTAGAAACAAATAAAAATAAAAATAATCACAAAGGAGGAAAAAACATACACATAAAGGAAATGAAGTGGTTTCCAATAGCTCAAAGAATGGATTCACATGACTAAATATCGGGCTATATGCAATAATACAAAATGTTTACAAAAAGAAGTAACCAAAACTCCAAACAAAAGGAAGAACATCGCCATTACTAGATGCACTCAGATAGGATCCAAGATTGTGGCGTTCCTTGTAAAAGAGAAGCTTCGCATCCTCTACAGTATACTGGGTGTTTACTCACAATATGTGGGGGAAAGGATATGTTGAACTACATGTAAAGATCTAAAAATTATCTCCCCTCAAATGACAAGCAGAAAAGCTAATTTACTCTATTTTTCTGCCAAAGTAGAATGATCATCAACAACAAAATGTCAAGTTTTACAGAAAAACTCCAAAAGAAAAATGTGATACAACATAGTTACTGCTGAAACCATAAGGAGAGCAACCACAATCGATGCAAAGAGATAATTAAAGCCTTCCTTTAAATCATCATTAATGGCAGCAAACAGCCTAGCTTCATTAGTAAACCTTGAGGTGCAGTTCAACTAATGGAACTCACTGACAACCTCAATAATGTTCCATTTCTGAGAGCCTTTGTGGTGAAAGGGACTTTGGGGGAAAGGAAGGAGGAGAAACGCTTAGTCAATTTCCTTTAAAGATCCTTGCTGCGTATAAAATTATAAATCAATTCTTAATGTGGTGCTTAAAAGACTAAGACAATAGAAACAAAGGGAAAAATATTTTTTGAAGACACATTTCTATTGTTGACTTGAAACAACAGATCACTAAAGCAATCTAAACCACTGCAATTTTTCCCAGATACATAAAAACATCAAAGCTAATCAACTGCCATATTGTCAGGCTCAATAACATACAATCCTATCTCACTACATAAGCAATTTTCTTCTTTTCCTGTTATTTCAAACATTTACTATGAAGTAAGGGATAAAATCATTTTGAGTCTTTTGACAGAAGGACATTTGCAAAAAGGGAAAAAGAAACCACATGGCATGATGAAGGTAAAATAACTGACTCACAATCCCTTGCTGAGGTAGCAGTAAAATAAAGCATGAGCATGTCCATCCAAGGTATGTATCATTCTCATCAGATAATGTTTCATTATCTTTGTAGTCCCAAACCTGGGCTTATTCCTGCATATTTTAGAAAAATAAAGACTTTAGATTAAAGTCATAGTAACATAGTTTAGATTAGAAGAACCTCTATTACATCTCTGATACATTTCCCTTCTGAATCATCCAGAAAGATTTAAACCTAGTATAAATTCATTTTACATTATGGTCTTCTTCTGGAAAGAACAAATAAAATCAAACCCGGCACTGAGATTGAAAAATATGACAATATCATTATCTCATAAAATATAAATGAGCACAAACAACAGGCAGCATATGACAAAACAAAAAGCATCAAAGACAAAAAGTCAACAGAAGGCTAGGAATTCATCTTCTTACATGATCAGATATTAATTAGTTTTACTGACTTCAATGCTTCTTTGAAAATTTCTATGATCTAGGTTGAAATAGTATCTGTCCTATTCACCCATCAAAAAGAGATGTATATCTTATTCTTTTTAGCCTTTCATGGACTCAGATTTATTCAGGTTTAGTGAATAAAAAATATTGCAAAAAGACTTTAATACATAAAATGTTCTAAAATGCCCAGCATCTAACAAAGCCAGATAACTCAGAAATATGTTCTGGTATTTAGCAAACATAAAACATATGGTCTATGAGGTATCTTTCACAACTTTTGGAACAAAAGTTTTCTTTTTAAAGTAGCTTAAATATGATCTCTACAATCACTTTTTAAGCAATTCTGAAATTTGCAAAAAATAACTCAAATGTAGCTGGCTTTGAGTTTCAGAATTAATTTTAAATTAAAGTGTTTAATCAGGATTCTGTGCACTACAATGGCTATTCTCTTCCACAACTTCTCTTTACTTTCCTGGTTGATATAATCTCTCATTAAACTTTTCAGTCCAGATTAAAGTTGGCCAAGCCTAAAGATATGAAGCCAAGAATTTACCTTTGGTTTCAAATTGGCTTCAAATACCATCAGATTTAAAATTCACAGTAAAACTTGCATAATAGTATATTAGTTTTCTATTGCTATGCAACAGATTAACACAAATTTAGTAGCTTATAGCAACATCCATGTCTTATCTCACAGTTTCAGAAGACTAGGGCACAGTCTAATTGGGTTCTTTGCTCAGGGTCTTACAAGGCTGAAATCCAAGTATTGACTGGAGCTGCATTTTCTCTTCCACACTCATGCAAGTTGTTGCCAGCATTTGGCCCCCTGCAACTATAGGACAGAGGTTTCTGTTTTTTTGCTAACTGTCAACTAAAGTCCACCCACTATTCCCTGTCACAAGCCCCTCTCCACAATATAGAAGTTTGTTCCTTGAAGGACACCAGAAGAATCTCCTTCACTTTAAATAACTTGCCTCTTTTAAGGGCTCACAAGATTAGATAAGGCCCACCCCAACAATCTTTCTTTTTGGTTAATGTAAAGTCGAATGGTTAAGAATCTTTTGATTATAAAGATTGTATACATGGGAACAGAAATATTAGAATTCTGTTACCATAAATTCTTGTAAAAATAACACTATCATAAAATTCCACTTTACATTATGAAAGGTTCAGCTATTTTTGTTTCTTGAATAACAATATTATTTCAACAGAACTTACATACATGCAATTAGTGTAAAATGTTACAGTCCATTACTACAAGCCTTTGGATGTCATGTAATTTGGCCAAATTCTGAAGCATTCCTGCTATGAAATTTTTTTTCCTCTTCCAAATGTAAAGCACACTGTGCAACCAGGAAAAAAATAATCAGCTTTGGTTAGATAAGCCTCTCTCTCCCCAGCCTAATTCAACCACAGAGACTAAGGGGTTTGATTCAGAACATCCAGAACCTGCGTCAGGCTTAAAAAGGTCAGATAATCTTTGAGGCTTAGAGCATCATGGGATGGAAACTGGAATTCATAATTCTGCAATAGATATGGTACCTGAGTGCATGCTGCATCCTGCAGGATCCTGGGCACTGCAATAGCTGTTCTCTTCTACAACTTCTCTAGACTTTCCTAGTCAATAGAACTGGGTTTCTGACACATTTCTGAAGTATAATCTATGTTCTACCTTTGAACAAACTCATTGAAATGAGCCTGTGACCACCTGTCTCAGATTCTGCCAGGCCCTCACTTGAAGCGTTAGGCACGCTCCTCCATGTGTTTGGCTTCTGGCCACATCTTGTTCCCTGGAGTTGGAATAACTAGACTTTGCTCCAAATATCACCTCGGACCTGGATTTCTGCCAACGTGTTCTTCTTTCGGAATTGATTCTTTCTGGATTCTGGATGAAAATACCAATCAGAATAGCAGAAGTAGCTCGGATTTATTTAGTGTCTACAAAATGCAAGGTGCTCAGCTGTGTATTTTGTATTCATATAAGTCTTTTAACAACTCTGAAAGGAATTACTATCTCTACTTTATAGACCAAGGAAGCTTCACAGTAACTGAGATTTTCTCAATTAAATCTATATACAAAGTTCCTAGTTTACTGATAATCACAAAAGAGGTTTTCAAAATATTTAGTGATTATAATAAATATGGACACATACACAATTGTAATATCTTTGAATATGCATATAAAGGCACATACATGTAGACTGTTATTATACAGGTTTTCTCATGTCTGGATCCATCATTTTATGGTCTTCCATTTTTAAATAAAAGTCTTATAAGTTGAAGCTATGGTACAACATAGCACAAGGTTCAGTATGCAGTAAGAACTATAAAGAACACAAATAAACTAATTTTGACTAACAAGGCATTCCTAAATCTACAGTTTCCACAAAGCCCATAATGATATTCACAATTAATTGTCATTTCCCTTTTCATTATGTTCTAAAGGTATTACATGCATTCTCTAATATTTTGAGATTTTCTTTTAGAAAGATTTATATATATAAATTTTTAAGCTAGGAAAATGCTATTTTAGGAAATCATTATTTATCTATGCTTCCTAGAAATACTTAATTTCACATTTCTAAGAGATCTTGCTTCCATGGGAATTCTCATTCAATTCTTTTCACTTTCCAAACCCTTTAGGGGACAAATGTAAGTAATTCTGGGATATTTCTTATAGATCCGACTTTGCCTTCAATAGAAGTCATGAGCAAGATGATTGTATTGTCATTATAAACTCTAGCATTAAAACATAAACTTTCCATATAGTTTTTCATCATATTATTGTGTTTGAACAGTAGTTAAATTTTCTCTGTGAGATAAATTTAAACTCAGATAAATTTAGGAGACACTATTCTTTCCATTCCTTCTCCCAGTACTCATTAGTGCCTTAAAGCTTTTGAGAAGGTTGGCAATAAAGAACCCAAACGAATTTGGTTATAAAAATCTATCCCCCATGCCGGGCTCGGTGGCTCAGTCTGTAATCCCGTACCTTTGGGAGGCTGAGGTGAGTGGATTGCCTGAGCCCGTGGGTTCGAGACCCGCCTGGGCAGCGAGACCTCATCTCTACAATAAATCAAAAAATCAGCCAGGCGTGGTAGCGCATGCCTGTAATTCCGGCTACTCGGAAGACTGAGGCGGAAGGATCGCCGGAGCCCAGTAGGTCGAGGCTGCGGTGGCCGGGAGCGGCCACTGCACTCCAGTCTAGGCGATCGAGTGAGACTCCAACTCAAAAAAAAAAAAAAAATCTATCCCCCAAAACATCTTCAAGGATCTTTGAACCACAGTTACATGAAATACACTTTGACAAATGCTCTTCTAAACAAGAAATCTTGAAACTGGCTTAGTGTGTGGCCATGTCTCCCATCATGAACAAAAGAAAACTAAAGACACAGAAATGCACAGATACATATGAAACTGAAAGAGCCCAAAGGAGGGAGGCTGGACCATGAATTGTATATTGAGTGAGGAGCAATTTACTATACTGAAGACTCCTTTACACTGAAAACTCCCTTATGGTGAGGTCTGGGTAATCCCATAAACTAGAAATATTTCCTAGCTCTCCTGGGGACTGGCATCCACAACTAGAACACTTTAACATAAATTTCCCATTTGCCGAAAGTAGAGACAGAATCATAAACCCTGCATGGACGTTCCCAGTTCTTTAAAAGTGTGGCAGTACCAATCCAGCCAAGTAGCCAAGGTAAGTTTAATGGTCAACATCAGAGTACAGTGTGTAATGGTCAACATCAGGTGAAGTTTATTTTCACTGTCATGCTGAAAGAGAAATTTTGTATCGACCAGCAGTGATAGTGATAAAGCAAACAGGTTCATGAAGGTCAATTGGCAGGACAGAGCCAGGTGTTTCTTGGCATACATCTACAGAAACCTAGGTAAAATCTCAGCCAGCAAACCCAGCAGCTAAAAAGTGAAAATTTCCAGGGAAACGTGGAAATGGGGAGTCATCAAAAAGGTACATAAGAAGCTCCTAGGCTTAACTAGGAATTGTCATTTGAAAAAAAACTTATGTCCATGGTACTGAGCCAATTTGCAGCAGAAGAAAATCAATATTCTCCTTTCTTTTTTTCCAGATCCACCCAGAAGGACTTATCAAAAATATTAATATAGGCCTGGCACCTATGACCCCTTTCATGGGGTTTAATTGGCTTTACAATGGTGGTCATTCTGCTCATTTAAAATGGGAGTGCCTAGAGCAGAATTCAGCATCACTGGCATTTGGGGCCAGACGAGTCTTTGCTTTAGATGGCTACCCTGTGCACTACAAGATGTTGAGCAGTACCCCTGCTCTCCATCCATTAGATGCTAGTAGTACCCTTCCTTCCAAACGTTATACCAAATATATCTCTGGATATTGAAAACTGTTTTCCGGGAAGTAAATTTGCCCCTAGTTGAGACTAGAGAAAGTGTATGGGACAAAACTCTCAGCAACTTACATGAAAATGAAAAACGGACTGTATTTATAGCAGTAAGTCTTAGCAGGAGGTTTGAGGCTGAGGCTAATGGAGTGGGGTGGTATTTTGACACCTTCTTCCATACTCACCAGCTGCATCCTGAGGTTGGTTAAATTTGGGGAAGCTTATCCAATGTTTATTTTGTTTAATAGTATTTGTTGTGAGTTGCATTTGGCCACATCTCAGTTATCTATTTGCCTAGGCTAATTTTCTTTTCTTTACTGAAGTTGCCAAATACTGTGTGAGTTATGCTAGATAAGTAGGTTCATCTACCACAGGATGGGGTTAGCCTGAAGCATAAGCATAACAGCTAGATGGAAACTAATGTAAACAAATATGTGTAATTTATTCCTTTAGTTTTCTTTTGAGCATAATGGAAGACATGCCCAAGCACTAAAACAGTTTCAGTCTCAAAATTTATCATAGTTTAGAAGAGCATTTTTCAAAGTCCATTCCGTGTAGCCATAGTCCAATGAGATCCTCGAAGATATTTGGGAGGTTAGATTTTTATGACCAAATTATCTGGGGTTCTTTATTGCCAAGCTCCTCAAAAGCTTTAAGACACTAATGTATTCTTTCCATTCTTTTTCTCAGTACTATATATATATATATATAATGCACGTGCGTGCACACACACACACACATCCACACACATATATTCTATTAGAGCCCATTAGCAGTTGCAGTTTAAGGGTGAGATATACATTGTTCATGGTCAGCTATTTTAGAAAATAAACCTATGGTCATAGATGTGTATTAAGTACAACTAGAATGTAATAAAATGTGTTATTGTTGTTTCAGTAAACTTACAGGGAGACAGGCTTCTATCAGCTATTTTCATGTGGAATCAGGAATCAGTAGTTGTAAATTTGTATAAGTTAGAGAACACAGATTTAGGGTAGGATCAGATAAGAAGCCAGATAGCTGACTAGGCTATCTACATAGCCTGTGTAGGAGCTACACTTTGATTTCACTTTTCTGATTATTTGTTCTATAATGCATATGTGTACGTATATCTAATGTGTGTGTGTGTGTGTGTGTATATATATATATAGTTCCATTTTATATATGTATATCTAATGTGTGGTGTATGAACACATACACACACGTATATATATGCAAAATATATCTGCTAATGTACTTTGACTCATAACAAGAACAAAATGACCTGAGATTTATAGCCCGTTACTCTGAAAATTCTGGCATCATAAATGTCAAAAAACACCGACAATACATGATGGATATTTGTGGGATCATTGTGCTCTTTTATCAACTTTTTTATTAGTTTAAAATTTCCATGATGCAATTTTAAAAAAATTAATTAACATTATTTTCTACAAATTAGGTATTCTATTTTAGTAGTACCTAGTATTTACACTGCTTAAGCAGAAAGGGACACATTTCTTGCAAGATAAAAGTCAAATTTCTATGTATACCTTTCAAAAACAATGCAAAGTTTTTATGACATTATAAACACCTATTTATTTAAATTATATTTTAGGTCACAGTTACAAAGTTTCTAAATAAATTGTACTTCTCTTGCATGCAGTGCATTAGGGACTTGAGCTTTTTCATTTTATTAAAATGCAAACTAACTATACCACCTTGACCTTTATGAAAATTCAATTATATTGGAAGTCAACTAGAGAATATTGTCTTTAAGTTTAGGGTGATTCAGCAAACCACAAATGTATGCAGATTACCAAGGAAGAAATTAGACAAAATAAAAATGACAGCTATAATTTGCTCATAACTTGAAGGTTTACAAATCACTTATTATTAATCTTATTGTTTCCATTCAGTGTTATGCCTCCTGACCTTTGGCCTTCCAAGCTCCCAAATAAGATGACTTTATCAGTCTATAAGTAGAATCAGGAGAAACTACTTAAACATTGTTTAATAGTAAAGCACATTTACTAGTTTATACATTTTTCTGCCCCTACATTGTATAGTTCATATGAAGAATGCATATGTGTGAATTGTATTTTCTGACCTTCAAACATTTCTTTCCCATCTTTCACACAAACGAGTCATATTTCAGAATCCAAAAGACTGGTGCTTGGAGTTCTAGTGAAGGAGTGGCAGTTTTATCCTATCCTCGCTCATGTGATTGTGGCATTGCTTAACTATAGGATGGCACAAATCACAGCAGACACTCTACACGTTTCTAGACTCCTGTATGGTGTCCTGTCTTGAAATGCATTTAAAGAAGCTATCGAGAGTCAAACTATAATGAGCAGATGAGGGTCTGCAGATTGTTAATTCTACACATTGCCCTTTTTCTTCATGTTCATAAGAAGACCCACTCTTGGTGCCCTTCGAGTTCTCTAAGGTTCTTTCTTGATCTGTAAGCTGTAATGAACTATCAAGCATTTTAATATAAAAGAGTTTATAACAAATGGGAAACCTCATGTATTTCACTGATTGACTGATTAAATCTGCTAAATGATACTTAATCAGATTAATTTTGAGAGACAGCCCACTTATTGACATTCTTAAAAACCTCTGTCTCCACTGTTATGCTTCATTATTGACTAAATTAAATTCAAGAAGCTTGAGAAATGAGGAACAGATTATCGAATATTGGGAACCTTTTCCATACAATTAAAAGCATACATAATGGTACCATCAAAAGGATCTTTACTGTGAATCAACAGACAACATGCATTAAGTGAAATTCCAGAGGTTTAACAATTAATTTTTCCTATAAATTGTAGAGTTGAGTTTCAACTCCAAAAACAATTCATACTTTTAAGTAAGGCCCATAATTAATAAAGCAGTTTATTACAAAATTTGAAAAGGTAAAAATGAATCTGGTTCACCTTGAGAAAGAGACACAGAGTAACAAGTTAATACAGTTGCTAAGGAAACATCAATTGTTTAAGAAAGATAAATAACTGCAAAAAGAAACTAGACTCAACAGGCTGATCTCAGTGTTTCATTGTACATGCAGGATAACAGATCAAAGAGGGCCTGTCAATTAAATTTGCCATATCGAGCAGTGCCATACATAATTACATGATACATGTAACAGATGTGGCTTCCCGTAAGGAAAACAAAAAGGTAACAAAGAAATGTACTGACTTAGCCAGGCTCGGTGGCTCAGCCTGTAATCCCGCGCCTTTGGGAGGCTGAGGTGAGTGGATTGCCTGAGGCCGCGCGTTCAAGAGCCGCCTGGGCAGCGAGACATCATCTCTACAATAAATCAAAAAATCAGCCGGGCGTGGTAGCGCGCGCCTGTAGTTCCAGCTACTTGGATGGCTGAGGCGGAAGGATCGCCGGAGCCCAGTAGGTCGAGGCTGCGGTGGCCGGGAGCGGCCACTGCACTCCAGTCTGGGTGACAGAGTGAGACTCCAACTCAAGAAAAAAAAAAAGAAAGAAAAAAGAAATGTACTGGCTTAAACGCACAGTCTTGAAAATAAGGTCACATGCCTAATCTATAATGAAAATAGTCATAAAGTAAATAGAAGTTTGACTAATGAAATTCTAACAGCTTGCAAATACAGTCTTTTACTTTTCTAATTTACCCTCTCATGTTCTATTTTGGGATATTTGAAATTCTCATTTAAGAATGTCACATAAGAGTATAATTTAGATCGAAGAGGATGGCTAATGCTTTCTTTAAGTTTCAGTTCCTTTAAAATAACCAGTAATAAAAAATTCTTACTTGCAGGATCCTACTGGCACATAGAACATGTTTAGACTTTGGCAGAGAAGTTCATGGGATGAGAGTAAAGAATATGAAGGGGGACCCTCAAAAAAATAAAAATATCTTTTGGAGGATAGGTATCTTGTAGTCCACTCAGAATTTGTTACTCTGAATCAAGCGATAAACCAAAGTTTTTATCTGGAAGTTTTGAAAAGGTTACATTATGATTTGTGGAAGAAACATCCTGAGTTGTGGTCAAAAGGTGAGTGGTTCTTCCACCATCACAACCTGCCCCACCATGCTGAGTGTTTAGCAGTTTTTTTATCAAAAACGGTATGACCCCCATGCCCCACCCTCCCTATTCACCCCATCTCACCCCGAGCGACTTTTCCATTTCCTCAGATGAAAAACAGTCCTCAGAGGGAAACACTTTCATGTGGAAGAGGTGAAATAAAAACAGCAGAAGCACTAAAAGGTATCAACAGTGACAAGCCCAAAAACTTTTTTGAGCAGTGGAAAAAGCATCCTAATAAGTATATTGCATCTGAGAGGACTTTGAATGTAACTGAAGTTTAAACACGTAAGAAAAAATACACAATTTTTTATAAATAAATTCCATTTTGGGGCTTTCCCCTTGTATTTAACTCAAATATAAAAATATTCAGCAAGTAATCAATATAATTATTAAATAATGTTATCATTCATTAATAATTATACATTATTAATATTATGATTTAAAACAAGTAATTATTTATGATATTGGACTTTTTTTTGCATCAGGTCTTTGGGAACCTAGTGAGTACTTTATACTCAACAGCACACTTATATTCAGACTAGCCACATATCAATTGCTCACCAGTCACACAAGCTAGTTAGTAGACATAAAATACTTTTATGTCTACAGCACAGCCTTAGATAAACTTTTACTAATCTGTTATCTACTTAGATAAGCTGTATTCATCCACTTATCCCAGTGTACAATTTGTTCTGGTGACTATGCGCTCCTAGAAAAATGATTTTGCAGTGGCCCTGGAGTTCACAACTCTAAGTCATGGCTGTAGAAAAGAGGTTTATCTTCTTGACTCTGTTCCAACATTCAGAGAACAGTGAATGGCCTTCTCTCTCCCCACAGTAAGCAAATGTGACTAAGAAAGGTAAAAGGAGCCCGGGCTCGGTGACTCAGCCTGTAATCCCACACCTTTGGGAGGCTGAGGTGAGTGAATTGCCCAAGCCCACGGGTTCAAGACCCACCTGGGCAGTGAGACCTCATCTCTACAATAAATCAAAAAATCAGCCGGGCGTGGTAGCGCATGCCTGTAATTCCGGCTACTCGGAAGGCTGAGGTGGAAGGATCGCCGGAGCCCAGCAGGTCGAGGCTGGACAAGGAATTGGTTTGGAGAATGGTGTATGGGTTCACTAATGAGATTCATTAGAAGGAACTGACGTTTTCACTGTGCTAAACAAGTTTCATGGCTGAAATGTATTTCTCCATTGAAAACAGTCTTAATCTTTTCCCCATTTTTGAAATGTTCCTCTTTAACCTCTTATACCTGATTTCCTTTCTCAATCTTCCTTGTCTGCTCCTTTGTCTCAGTTATTTTATATTTCAGTTATTTTGGACACATATCCTTACATAAGGATAAATTTAGAATCTAAGCTAAAAGGTGTGTCAGAGGATTCAAAACTGTGAAGAGAATGAGATAATGAGATAATTGAGAAAAAGAAGGCTATGGTAATAAGAAAACAAGGAGTAAACACTAGTCAATCTAGAGAGTATATAATGAATGTGGGTTATGTATCAAGTACATGCTGAGTGTTTTTTATATACTATCTCATTTAATTATTTCCATTGCACAGATGAGACTCAAAAGAGTAAATAATTCGCTCACGGTCACACAAGGTGCAGGCTGAATTTGAACCCAGGTCTTTCTTAGTTCAGCACCTGCACCCACACTCTCATTGCCACACTACATTTCCCCTTCCAGGATATCTAAAAAAGCACACGTAAAAAAGGGCTGACCACATGCAGAAGATTGAAACAGGACCCCTACCTATCCCCATGTACAAAGGTTAACTCCAAATGGATCAGAGACCTAAATGTAAAACTTCAAACCATAAGAACCTTAGAAAATGAAAGACATACCCTCATGGAAGTTAGAACTGGCCTCCAATTCCTGAACAAAACCCAAAACCCACAGGTCATAAGAGAGAGGATAGGCAAGTGGGACCTTATTAAACTGACAAGCTTCTGCAAAGCCAAAGAAACCACCAAGAGAACAGAAAGACAGCCTACAGATTGGGAAAAAAGTATTTGCCAACACCAGGTCAGACAAAGGCTTAACATCTTTGATCTACAAGGAACTCAAATGTGCTGAAAAGAAAAAAACAAACAACCCCATTATAAAATGGGCAAAAGACATGAACAGACACTTCACAAAGGAAGACATCCGAGCAGCCAACAGACATACGAAGAAATGTTCAACTTCACTAATCATCAGGGAGATGCAAATCAAAACCACACTGAGATACCACCTAACTTCAGTCAGAATGGCAATTATCAACAACTCAAAAAAAACAACTTCTGGAGAGGGTGTGGAGAAAAGGGAACACTTCTACACTGTTGGTGGGAGTGTAAACTAGTGCAACCTCTGTGGAAAGCAGTGCGGCGATTCCTAAAAGCTCTAAATATCTACTTCCCATATGACCCCACAATCCCCCTACTGGGAATATATCCGAAAGAACACAAATCACTCTACAAAAAAGACACCTGCACACGTATGTTTATCGCAGCATTGTTCACAATAGCAAGAACCTGGAAGCAACCATGCTGCCCATCAAAAGAGGATTGGATTAGAAAAATGTGGTACAAATACATGATGGAATACTACGCAGCCATAAAAAAGAACAAAATCATGAATTTTGCAGCAACCTGGATGGAACTAAAGTCTATAATACTGAGTGACCTCTCACAAAAACAAAGGTCCGAGTATCACGTTTTCACTCATATATTGGATCTTGAACATCCAACCTAATACTATAAGAAAATGACTGACAGTAGTGGGAAACTATGGGGGGAGGGAGATGGGATTAACGAGCAAATATCTGTCTGGGGATGGGGAAGCACCTCTAGTCAATAGGGTGCCTGAATGAAACGTATTTGTATACCTAACCCTTAACTGTACCCCACAACATCATAATAAAAAAATATTGATTATTGAGAGAAAAAAAAAGTGAACTGAAACATACTTGGAGGGCGGCAACTTTAGTAATGTTTTCTTATTCTGGATGCCTGATGCACAATGTATTTTTTAGACTTAGTGTTCAGGGGCCAAGAATATGAATGGAAAGGGCACAGATTTTATTTAGAAATGAACAGAGAATGAGAGATAGTGATTTCAGGTTTTGTGAAAGATAATAACAGGAATGCTAAGAGCTGAGAGATGTTTCTCATATAAGAAAAAAAAGCAGATGTTTGCACAGAGGAGAAGGAATTTTAAAAAACAGCCAAAACAAGTTGAAAAGAAAAGGAAGTGGCAGGTTTCAGATTTTTTTTTTTTTAGGAAAACTAGTAACTCAATAAAATCTAATTTATTAATTTTCTGAAGTCTACTATATTAATACTATAACTCAGTTATGAATTTTTCATGGAGACAGATGCTCTGATACTTTAGAATTAAGAAATATAATTTGGAGGTTTCCTAGGCAATGAGTGAAAATAAGAGGAATGCGATATAACAATAGAATACTTGCTTTTCATAGCTGCTAGAGAATGACAAACTATGTAAAAACTTTTCTTCTGTAATAAAAATATTTTGTGTCAACACATTTTTCTCACAGATAAATGAGTAGATAAAAAAAGGATGGATATAAATAATAAGCTGTATGAAAAGCAAATAAAATTAGTGTTTCCGAGTGGTTAAAGTCATTATATAAACAAAATTGTGTGACATTGGATTAAAAATTATGGAAGTTTGAGATTAAATGAAAAGTAAGCACTTAACTTGATGTCATAAATGAGCATTTAAATGATTTTTGCTTTAAAATAGTTATCTTAGTGGCTTAATGAGTTTTGATTATACTTACCCATGACTTCCTCACTCTTTAGATCATTTCAAATTACAAAATTTCAGAGTGGCAATTTTTCAAACTTGAAACTGAGGCATTATTCAATTTCTAATATTTGGAAACTTAGGTTCAAAATTTTAAATTCACATAGAAATGTAGTAAAGATTAAGCAATATAATGTGGCTCTAGCACAAAAATTCCCCATGTGTTCCTCAGCTACAACTCTGCCAAGTAAACTCTGGTTACTGGAAAACAGCAGATATCAGAGAAGCAAGGGTACTCCCATGCAGCGTGAAACAGTGAATGCTACAAAAGTAACCCATTACCTGTAAATATGAGTTCTTACAGTCTTCTTTTATTTTTTAGTAGAGTGCAAGAATATATACTATGACCACTTGATGTTCTTTTGTTTGGAACAATTTATTCTGGGACAAATTTTGTACCCTAAGCCTTGAAAATGAATAAAACCAACAGGACTTTAAAAATACACATAGAAAATAAAAAGGAAGAGAGAGTCAGGAGGAAAAAAGAAAGATGAGTCAGTAGGTAGTGAGCTTCAGGAAGTCTCCTAAAATTAAATCAGTTCTCCCTGAATTACCAAGGGCAAAACTGTGACAATGTAATCAGAGCTTAGCAGTAGGAATGGGCTCTAAATTTGGTGTTTGCTGGGAGACACCTTTCTCCCTTGGGCTCAATCAAATTTTCCTCTAGGAAAAAAAAAAAAAAGGTTAAAGTATTCTCTTAAAAAAAATCTACCTTCTTGATTTTTTCTCCCATTCTAAAGTGAAGAACTTATGAATTCTTAGGAAAAAGAAAATCCAAAATATATGAAATAATTTTCCACCAAAATATTGAATGAAAATGCAAAATTTGATAGATTTTATTTTGCTTATATAATTTTTTTTGCTTATATAATTACTTGTTTCTATGTAATCTCAACTTTCCCTTCTTTCTTACCTCCTCCATGTGCATTGAATAAAATTAATGAAAAACTAAAACAACAAAAAGACCTTATCATCAGTATAGTAATGGTCTTAATCTTTTTTAAATTTATGAAATATTTGTACTTATAGAAAAGTACAGAGAATAATACTATAACAAACTTGCATTTAGCAACCACCCAGTAGTTCTCAAATATTTGTATTTTGTCATATTTTCTTTTTTATTTTAAGAAAACTGTAAATTAATGAGAAGTTCAAGCCTCCTGGCTACCCTTCTGTGATCCCAGCTTCTCCCTTTCCACAAATAAAGCCAACTCTCATTGACTTTTATGTTTAGGTTCCTGTGAATGAACTCTGTAAGTGAAGCTAGATGTGCTGTCATCAGGTTGACACATTGGTAAACATTCGAGTAGAGCATATAAAGTTGTATGTGTAGGTCCCTCATAAAGGAGGGACTTCACTTTAGGGAATAAGCCCAGAGGACGTTTTGGTGGTGCATACAGGGAGACATGTTGGGTTCAAGGAAGCATGAAGTGTGTAAAATGGAAGTAGAGAACAAAGAAAAAAAGAAAAGTGGAAAAGAAAAATTATCTTGGCCGGGCTCGGTGTCTCAGCCTGTAATCCCAGCACTTTGGGAGGCTGAGGCAAGTGGATTGCCTGCCCGCGGGTCTGAGACCTACCCAGGAAACTTGGCCAGACCTCGTCTCTACAATAAATCAAAAACTAGCCGGGTATGATGGTGCATGCCTGTAGTTCCGGCTACTTGGAAAGCTGAAGTGAAAGGATCGCCGGAGCCCAGCAGGTCAAGGCTGCGGTGGCCGGGAGTGTGCCACTGCACTCCAGTCTGGGCGACAGAGTGAGACTCCAACTCAAAAAAAGAAAGAAAGAAAGAAAGAAAGGAAGGTAGGAAGGAAGGAAAGAAGGAAGGAAGGAAGGAAGGAGGGAGGGAGGGAGGGAGGGAAGGAGGAAGGGAGGGAGGGAGGAAGGAAGGAAAGAAAGAAAGAAAGAAAGAAAGAAAGAAAGAAAGAAAGAAAGAAAGAAAGAAAGAAAGAATATCTTTAGTACAGATATAAAAATGTTATTGTTAAGCCATAATTTTCTAGACTTTGTGACAATTGGTTTAATGAGCAATTTTACTTTTCTATTCCAAGTATGGTCCATGGACTAGAAGAGTATCTTCTGAGGGTGTGTTTACTCCTGAATATCAGATACCAACACAGATTTACTGGATTAGAATATGCATTTAAACAAAATTAACAGGTGATTTGCATGCACCTTAAAGTTTGGAGCACAAATCTAGAGCAGCTTCCTTTGACTTCTATGTCTCAGATGCTGATAGGTCACTTCTGAGACATGAGGTGAATAACAAATATATTGTTACTATAGATAAATAAGGTACGAAAATTTTCAAATGACTTAAAAAATAGAACAAATTTGAAGTGCTTCCCACAGTATCATCACTCAAATCATGTGCATTTCCTGAATGGAAGAACAGGAGTTGACATGCTACTCTGGAGATAGGAATGTGCTTCACTACATGCAAATATCTGAGTGCTTTTTTGGAGGCTGCAAGGGGAACCAGGTACCTTGTGGCTATTGGAGGGTAAGGTGGTGACTGTGACAAAGTTATCATCTCAGAAAACAGATATACCATTGCTAACAATCATCCACTCACAGAAAGGACCATTCACTCATATAATATGTTTACTTATCCCTTACACATACTTTTTCTCTGTTAGATCCCAGAGCACAGGGGTGAATGCCACAGACTCAGTTCTTCCTTAATAGAACTTACAGTCACTCAAGGGAGGAAATATTAATAAGTATTTGCCTTATTATTGAACAATAATTCAATAAGTTTTATGAGAAGAGAGACATGAATCTTATGAACATAGTTAGCAAGGTAGATAGGTAGGTGATTGATAGATGATACAGAGATAAAGAGAGGGAGCCTAAGGACATATAGCTGAGGGAACTCTCACAGTCTGCATGCTAGATATCCAGGTGTTAGAAGCATGTGAGAGGTTAGAGAAAAGGGAAATGTCTGACTTTAACAGAATGCGTGGAATTCTTAGCAAATGCAGATGAAAAGAGAAACAAGGCAACACGATTTTGGACCGCTGACTTTAAATAAGATGACGAGACATACCAGATTTTAAAAAGTTATTATTTACTGTGCTGAGATAGACATAAAAATCCAGAAAGGCAGTAGGTTATTTGTGAAATAGCATTTGAAAATCTTGATTCAAAAGATATTTGGATTTCTGAAGACTTCATTTATGAACTTTCAGATTAAATTCTATAGTTCTTCCCTGGTGCAGGGAGCTGAAACCAGCTCTCTCTCTCTCTCTCAATGATCTCTCCAGGGTCCCCAAACTTATTTAATTTTAAGAAATGGGGACATCTTAGGTGGAAGGGTTTTTTTGTTTGTTTGTTTTTGGTCTGTGCTGTATTTTCTGCTACTTACTACTGCTATTTTCCCAGACTGCCATTGTGGTAGAAAACAAAGAATAAAGGGATCAGACAAGGCTGCCCTGTGTGGTGATTTAGGTTTTTATTAAGAATGTGGCAGTGGGGGCCGGGCTCAGTGGCTCAGCCTGTAATCCCAGCACTTTGGGAGGCCGACGTGAGTGGATTGCCTGAGCCCATAGGTTCAAAACCCGCCCAGGCAACTTGGCAAGACCTCATCTCTACAATAAATCAAAAATTAGCCAGGCGTGGTAGTGCACGCCTATAGTTCCAGCTACTTGGAAGGCTGAGGTGGAAGAATCAACGGAGCCCAGCAGGTCGAGGCTGCGTTGGCCGGGAGCATGCCACTGCACTTCAGTCTGGGCGACGGAGTGAGACTCCAACTCAGAAAAAAGGGATGTGGCAGGGTCAAACTAGAAAAGTAAGGTGATAAGAAAATAATATATGCATATATTATATATTACTATTTATAATCTACTATATAATCCATAAATATATGCTATGTGATATTATAATATATTATATGTAATACATACTTATATACAGAATATATGTATACATAACAAGTGAGTGTGCATGTGTGTATTTTCTTATGGCACAATACTTTTTATTTTCTCAGTGCTCCTTCTGCCATTGAAAGTTCATTCCTCCTTGGAGAAGGGGCAAGACAGTAGAAAGAGAAAAGAGCAAACTCACATTTTTCCTTTCAGTTTTGAATTTCAAAATCTAGCTTAACTTTCACAGAGAAAAAGAAAAGAACATAGCATTTGAGAGATCCTAGTAAAGAGAACATACCAGGCTTCTCTGATGAGCAGTTTATATAAGGTCCTCTGATCTGCAGGAGAGAGTCAGAAGGGAAGTGAGAAGAGTCTTGGGCCCTTGATGAGATGGGACTGTTTTCTATGCTTCCTAAGAGGTCAGCCCTTCGGAGGATACTAAAAATCACAGAAATGTTTTGGAGACCAAAAGCAGAGACAACCTAGACCTTGATTGTTAGGCAGAGTTGGGGCAGTAGCAGAGCCTCAGAGAGGAAATGCCTTCATGGTGAGTTTAGGCAGAGGGCTTTACTCTGACAGGGGAGTTTCTCCTCCCCAATGTAATGCTGTACAAAAAACCAATTGTTTATCCAAAGTGTCACAGAAGTTAGATGATGCTGTAAGTAGCTTAATTTCCATGACCCAGACTAGTATGGGAACTTCATACCTGCAGAGCAAAGACGTACTGAGAATGAGCTGGCCCTGAGGGAAACTGACATCAGGAAGCATGGATAATGCCTGTCTAGTGGACTGATGGCCAGCGATCTGATGGGAACAGAACCTCTCATCTGATGCCAGATGCTTGTTCTCCCAGGCCATACATCTCAGCTTGGCACTATGTAAACCCTCTAAAATTCATATGAGAGGACTACAGTAGAACTGTCATCACTCCGTAGAATAAGGACTCAAAGTAGAAATCAAGTTCAGTTATACGACAATAAACTTACATTTATTCACCATAAAATTTTAGTCTAAAATTTGTATTCATTACAAACTTGCTCGGTATTTGTATTGGATGGAGGTTTGGAAGGGAGTATATTTAGAGAATACTTAGGGGAAAAGGGAGCTGTCTCCCTTCTTCTCAGCCCTTCTTATCTTAGAGCATTGGGTTATATATGATGAAGAATTTCTGTTCCTGCAACATCCTGCTGTCTTTCTCAAACTTGTCCATCAAGCTCTTATTTTCTCCATGCTTGCCTCTGGAATCAGAAACAATGAAGACAACCAATTCCAGAAATGTCTGAGGCACCCTCACCTGCAGGTAACACCCACTGCATAGAATTCTGCAAGTATCACAAGTTCTACCAGCTCCCAAACCCACTAATCCTTTCTTTTGAAGTCCAAGTTATTCTGAAGGTAAAGATACAAAATCTTTGTATCTGGCATCAGATGAGATTCTGTTCCCATCAGATTGTTGGCCATCAGTCCACGAGGCAGGCATTATCCATGCTTCCTGATGTCAGTTTCCCTCAGGCCCAGTTCATCCTCAGTACATCTTTGCTCTTCTGGTATGAAGTTCCCATACCAGTTTGGGCCATGGAAATTAAGCTACTTACAGCATCCTCTAACTTCTGTGACACTTTGGATAAACAAATAGTGAACAGATAGCAAACACATATAAAGAGGCAAGGATTGAAGAAAATATGAACAAAGGTAAAAAATGTTTAAGAATACAGCTGTCCCTGCTGGACAATGTGGACGTGAGATTTTTGTGTTGAAAATGTATACCAGTTTGCTAGCCAGTCATTTCTCCTGTCAGGGAGAATATATTTTTTTCATATATTTGTGTAAAGCCAAATAAAATGCCTTATGCAGATTCCCATGTGTGGACATGGGAGCACTGGGGAGCAGCTGCATCTGAGTCTCCAGGGAGCTGAAAATTATTTTTGCCCTTTTAAAGCTTTTTTCCCTTGCCAAGACAGATGCTGTCCCATGAAACCCTCACTCTTCCTGCTCTGCTCCTGTGTTGCTGATGCTGATTCTTTGTCAAATGGTAGGCAGGGAGCCAGCCCCACAAGGCCACCATTTCTATACTCAGATCAACAGATGAAATTATGTTGATGATGGTGAAAAAAGTTCTGTCATCATTAGCTCTTCACCCTTCCTGATCCAAGCCGCTGCTGGTTTTTATTATTGAAGAAAGTCCTCAGTGGGAAACCCTTTGTAATCCTCCAAGGAAGTTTGCCTGTGTGTTCACCATGGGAACTGACTGCTACTCTTTCAGTGAATTTAATGGGGGACTTAATGTGGTGTGGCCATGCTGTCACAGAAAAGACCCGTGGATAGACTTCCTCACTACTTACATTCACAGGGGAAATCACCCTTGATTTGTTTGTTTGTTTGTGCTTGTCTAGAAACAAACACCACTGCACTGCTTAGAACAATTTATAGTGGTCGATGGCAAACACTGAGATATTTGCAGGGAAGGAGGAGAGGTGTGCGTTTTGTCAGGTCCCTGGCTGTGGCTTTTGTGTGAAGCCAATTCAGCACTTATCTGCACTGTGCTGACTCAAGTTTCTGTGATTAGTCTCTCACTTTAGGGAGCACTAAAATAGACAAGACCTGAGCAGAGAGCTTGAGGTGAAGGTGGGAGAGAAGACAATGGACTGAGCACAGGTAGCTTTGTCTCCATTTGTTTGCCTTTCTTTCTTGCTACCCACCCCTTGACCTGTAGTTGGTATCTATTAAATATTTGTTAAATGAATGAATACATGTCTTAGGGTGAAATGAGTAATTAGACTTCAGTTACTTTGGTAATTAAGTTATGGGCAATAATGTGACTATAAGTATTTGGTCTATTTTTTGTCTTCTGCAGACGTGTGGTTTTTATGACCACACTGTCTAACAATTTTACTAATAACTCAGCCATTATGGTCAGACAATTTATTTTCTTTTTTGAGTTGGAACCTCACTCTATCATCCATGCTAGAGTGCAGTGGCACACTCATGGCCACCCCAGCATCAACCTGTTGGACTCCGACGATCCTTCAGCCTTGGCCTTCTAAGTAACTGAAGTCACAGGCATGCACTACCATGCCCGGCTAATTTTTTGTTTTATTGTAGAGATGAGGTCTCACCAAGTTTCCTGGACTGGTCTTGCACCCACAGGCTCAGGCAATCCACTCGTCTCGGCCTCCCAAAGTGCTGAGATTACGGACTGAATCACCGAGCCCAGTCTAAGTTTTACTATTTCTAAGAACAGTCTTAGGTTCCATGAAAGAGGAGTCTAAAGAGAATGCCTGTACATGATAAGATTAACCAACACTCTCTCCCCACCACTGGGGAGAGTATTCGGAGTCTGAGAGAGTCCACTTGGTGATTGCACCATCCCAGTCAGGCAAAGCCATTATTCCTTTACGTGAGGAAGGATTGCTTCCAATGGAGGCAAAGCAGAAAGAAATCAACAACTCTTGAGATCCTTATTTCTCAAAGAGTAGGAGGAACATCCTGTCAATGGACACTACTTACTTATTTTGAGATTGTACTCCCTTTTCTTAGGTGATTCTACAGCAACATGGTTGCAGTCATTATTGTAAAGATCTGCTGGCTGATTCTATTCATAAGTGCACAGCTTATAGTCATCAGATCCAGTAGTACCTGAATGAAGGAAAACTTCTATTAACATTTTGTTGAAGTCTGAGATGGCAGAGTTTGCAATATGCAAGAAGAGATGAGAACATCAGTAGACTTCTTTCTCATTTGGGGAAGATAGAATTTTCCTGGAAGTGGAGAGAGGATCCAGGGAAAGATGGGCTCTCCAAGGAAGAAGAGGATCAAAGTGTTGTTTTGGGAAGAAATGGGTGCTGCTTGGGAAGATAGAATTATGGAACAAGAAAATTCCCAGGTGGAAGTTTTCCTCCAACGGCCTGAATGGAAAAGTTGTATTTTCTGATGCCTTTGTGTGATTAAGAGAACAAGTTAATTAAATAAGGTTATAACTCCTCATCCTATTTTCTACTCTTTTACGATGCTTGTTTGACATTTTTGTAAAACACTATTCAAACCTTTATTGGAGCTCAGAATGTATCTGAGAGTGAAAGAGAAGGATGATGTGGTTGGGAAGGGGAAAGTCTGGGTCTCTAGTCAGGGACACCTGTTGTCTCTCTCACTTTCTTGTAGATTACAAGGCAGAGGATACTGATCAGTGAACAACCACAGAAAGATGGTAAAATCTCTTCCATAGACTTCTCCACCCAAGACAGGCTGCTGATATGCGCTGGTTCATCCTTCAGGATAAAAGCGTTATTTTTTTTCATATTTTTTTTTTATTCTTCAGGATAAAAGGGGGACCAAAAACCCAGAATGTATTTATAAAAACATTGTGTATTTAGACTTACATGTTTAGACTTCAGTCACCTCCAAAGTACTCTTCATTTGATGCAATGCACCTATTGAGATGCTTTTTCCGCTGCTGGGTTTTTTTGGGTCTCCCTCATAAAAATATTATAAAAATTAAATGCAAATGTTTCTTTTTTCCTTATTTCAATGTGGCAATTAAAATTTTTTAATTGTATTCATATGGCTTGCACTTGGGGCATTAACCATATTTCTATTGAACAGTGGTGATTTAATGTCCTGCAAATGCCTTTTTAGATGCCAAGTATCCAAAAAAAAAAATGATGCCTGTGGACTCTGGTCACCCCCGAGGCCTCTGGTGCTCATTCCATCTTTTCATTTTCAGACCCTTGTCCTAGAGAAAGTTTTTGTTATGTCCAACAAGAATGAGGCATGCAATTAATGACAACAAACTTATGACCATATCCCCTATTTAAGAACATTTGAAAAAATAAATTTTAAAAAAGAACATTTGATGTCCAATATCAAAACCCTTACTTCTAGCATTAGTTGTAAAGGCCAATGGCCTTTACAGCCACCCAAATCCAGTCAGTTACTTAGTCATCATCCTTCAGAAACTCTTTTTTCCTGTTTTTGTGCTTTTAGTCTCAATTTTTTTCTGCTCAAAGATGCTCCCAACAAAATGTACCTGTGACCACTTTGCCTAGAATGCATTCACTTCTATTTCAGTACCTCTCCCATAAGCTCCCGGTCAAGATTAATCTTTCTCTCTTTTAAGTCCCTATGGGTTTTTGCTGGCACCTCTTGATGGCAGTTACTATATGATACCTTGTGTTATAGCTCATTGTGTATATTTTCTGTTACTTCTCAAAACTGAAAGTACCTTCAGAGCAGGTTCCATTTATATAGCCCTCAGGACAAAATCTCACACTCAGTAAGTGTTTGAATTAAGTGAAATGTAATTTGAAGTCTGCAAGGCTATCAGAAGAGGGAGGGTTTGTTCTATAACACTTACAGAGTTTGGCCCAGAGCTCACAGCAATCTAAAATGATTTCTAGGCAGCCGACATTTCTGTAGCTAACCCACTTGCAAATGATGTGAGGTAATACAGCAATAGGAAACTCCACAGAGCAGTCATTTTTTAATCTTGACTTTTCAGTTCAAGGGATTCACAGGTTGACAACTAGCAACAGAGAAGCCAATGCAGAGATCATGATTGGCAGGGCCATTTCAACATCTCTCAACACCTGCTTGCTTACTAGATTGGACTATGTCACACTTAAAGAAATGACTCATTTGGTATATACAGAGAGCAAACTGGAGCAAAAAAGTAACAGGTTTGAACCCACAACTCTAAAATTAAAAATAAAATAAAATTGGAAATTTCTTTCCAAATAAAGTAATTTCTCCATTTCAGAAGAAGAAGTAGAAAAAGGAGGAGGAGGAGGAGGAGGAGAAATGTACCCAGAAGAAACATTCTAGAATAAAGGTTAACATTGAGCAGACATCTTAAGGTCATGAATCATAGCTAGCTACGTTATAGAGTCAAGATGAATTGTGTGTTTGTGTATTGTGTGTCCTCAATTGGATTATATATTCCAATAGGCCTGAAACCATGACTTTTAAAACATTTGTTTGCTTAAGTACCATCTCATTGATGGGTAGATACTAGGGTACATTATATTTTTTGAACAACGAAATCCATCTTTTTTTCCAGCTGGTGGGCATCTGAAATTACTCAAGAGATTTTATAATTGGCTTCAGACTAAGCGGTTGGTCTAAATACTTCAATTGTCTTAATAGAGTGTGGAGAATGAACTGTCACAACTCCAGCAACCTTTCCATTGTTTGTTTGTGATATAGAATGCAACATCAAAGGCAAGCTATGTAGGAATGAAAAATATATAAAATCAAGACATTGGTTTCTAAAAAGAGAGTAAACTGATCCAGATTACAGTTTTTGTTTAACTACTGTGGGTTAGTAGGTCTTTCCAAACATTACAATCTTTTTGGTAAAGGAATTGCCTCATAAGTCTGATGGTTGTGGTAGGTAGATGAGAAATGTTATCTCGGTTTCAGTGAGGGCATTTTTTGTTTGTTTGTTTGCCTTTCATGACACAAGCCAGTAGCTTTGTATACACGTCAGTGATGGGAAGGGAATAAAAAGGATTCACTAAAGTATATGAGCTCTACCAAGAAGGGTGAGCTTCAGAGCAGACTACAGTCTCAGCAAAAGTTTGGAAACAAACCAGAAATGCCATAGGACCCATTATCATGGCCTCAGTGCAAAAAAAAGAGAATATTTTAGAGCGGGGATGTATCTACTTCAGTAGACAGAAAGACAGGCAGAGAAAGAACATGGTAAATGCTGTCAAAAAGTTGTATATTTTTATGGGAATGCACACAAGATTGAATCATTCTGAATGGGAGAATCAGTGAAAGTTTTATAGAAGAAATGCATCAGGCACTCAGAATAGCAAAGCAATCTTAATCCCAGACTTTAAAAAACCAGTCTAAAAGGAGTCTGGCTCTCACTGGTCAAGGACTAACCCAGGGATTAGTCGAGTTTTCAGATCCTGCAGCCAGAGAGGGACAAGACAGGCCAATGCTCATGGTGGGATTCCATTTTGAAGGAGTAAGAAATATGACTTCATTAGCCGGGCTTGGTGGCTCAGACTGTTATCCCGCACCTTTGGGAGGCTGAGGTGAGTGGATTACCTGAGCCTGCCAGTTCAAGACCCGCCTGGGCAGCGAGACCTCATCTCTACAATAAATCAAAAAATCAGCTGGGCGTGGTAGCACATGCCTGTAATTCCGGCTACTTGGAAGGCTGAGGCGGAAGGATCGCCGGAGCCCAGCAGGTCAAGGCTGCAGTGGCCGGGAGCGGCCACTGCACTCCAGTCTGGGTGACAGAGTGAGACTCCAACTCAAAAAAAAAAAAAGAAATATGACTTCACAGAAGCAAGTGATATTTTTTCTCCAATTCAGGTTGCTAATGGAATTTCTTTTCTTACAGCAATAAAAACAAAAATAGGTTGAAACTTTTCCTCATCAACCTGGCAGTACTCATAATGTCTGTCTACCAGGAAAAGCTGTTATGAGAAAGGTCTTGAAAAGATTGCTCTGTCATGTAGAACAAAAATATTATTTCCCAAAAAAGATATACAAATTGGAAAATAAGAAATGTAACTATCTTTATTTGCAAGTGATATGATTGTCTATATAGAAAAACCCAATTAATTTTTTAAATATTTTTAATTTTAGAAAATTAAATGTTAAAAAAAAGCTTTTGAAACTTTATGTTCAGCAAGATCACCAAATACAAGATCAACACACACATATCAATCATATATCTATATACAAGCAATAAATATGTGGGAAACAAAATTTAAAATACTTTAGTAGGCTGGGTGTAGGCTTATGCCTATAATCCTAGCATTTTGGGGGGGCTAAGGTGGGAGGACACTTTGAGTCCAGAAGTTTGAGATCAGGCTGGACAATATAGCGAGATCTCAATAAAAAAAAATTTGCCAGGAGTAGTAGCACGTGCCTGTAATTCCCAGCTACTCAGGAGGCTAAGGCAGAAGGATCACCTAAGTCCAGGAGGCCAAGGGTGTGGTGAGCCGTGGTCATGCCACTACACTCCAGCCTGGGTGACAGAGTGAGACTCCAACTCAAAAAATAAAATAATTCAATAAAACTGAAAAAAGAAGAAGAAAAACACATATAACATCTGTATGCTAAAAGCTACAACACTCTAATGCAGGAAACCAAAGAAGATCTAAATAAATGAACATATTATACTCATAGTTTGGAAGACTCAACTTAAATGTAAATTCTTCCCAAATTGATCTATGGGTTTAATACAAGTTCTACAAAAAATTTCAACAAGATCTTTATCCCTATACACAAGCTTATTCTAAAATTTATATAGAAAGGCAAAGGAATTGCAATTACTAAAACAATTCTGAAAAAGAAGAATAAATCTAGACAAATCATTCTATAAGATATTGATTTATTATATAGCTAGAATAGCCAAGACATTGTGGAGGAATAGACACATAAATCAATGGAAGATAGTTAATACAGAACCCAGCAGTAGACCCACACAAATATGCCAAATTAAATTTGAACAGAAGTACAAAGAAATTCATAGAAGGAAGGATACATTTTTCAGCAAATGGATGTTAATAAGCTGAAAAAGATAAGCTACAGACAGAGAAAATATTTGTGAGCCATATATCTGACCAAAAAAATTTTATCTAGAATACACAAAGAACTCTTAAAGCGCAACTGTTAAAAAAAATTTTCAAATAAAAAATGGATCCCAAAAAACCCCATAAATAGACATTTCACAAAAAAGTAAATATATATGGCAAATAAGTTATAAAACATTCATCATTATTAGCCATTAGGAAAATGCAAAAATTAAAACCACAATGGAAAATATACCCACAAAAGTATTAGAATGACTAAAATAAAACATAGAAATAATGCCAAATACTGACAGGAATGCAGAGAAATTGAACCTCATATATTTCTGGTGGAAATGTAAAATGGCACAATCACTTTGCAAAATACTTTGGCAGTTTCTCAAAAAGCTAAATATGTGTTTACCATATGATACAATAATTACAACCTTGAGCATTTATCCCAGAGCAATTAAAACTTATGTTCATATAAATAACTGTACACAATTAACCATAGCTGTTTGATTTGTAATAGGCAAAAACTGGAAACCACTCAAATGTCCTTTAATAAGTAAACAGTTAAACAAACTGTAGTATATCTATACAACAAAATACTACTCAGAAATAAAAAAGGAATTAACTATTGATAGATGTAGCAACTGGGATGAACCTTAAGACATTATCTTTAGACACAGTTGCTAGGAAAACTGCAATTCTACAGTAGAATTTGCTTTCTTATTAATTTGACAAACATTTCTCAAGCACAGAACAGGTACAGTTCTACTACTAGAATACACAGAGATGAAGGGAGAACCATGACCAGTCATGAACTGTCAACTATGCAGAATGCTGTGTTGAGTGCAATGTATCCTGTATACTTATATGATGGTTAATTTTGTATGTCAGCTTGACTGGTCCACAGGGAGCCCAAATATTTGGTCAAACATTATTCTAGGTGTTTCTGTAAGAGTATTTTGATGAAATTAACATTGAATCAGAAGATTGAGTAAAGCTGGTTACGCTCTCCAGTGTGGATGGGCCTCATCCAATTAGTCGTAGGCCTAAATGGAACAAAAAGTCTGATCATCCTGACAGCCCACATTGGCTTTTTTCCTGCCTTTGGATTCAAACTGAAAAACTGACTCTTCCTAGATCTTCAGGCTTTCAGCCTTCGAACTTGAGCTATACCATCAGCTCTGTGGGGTCTCCAGCTTGCCGACTCTTTCTGCAGATCTTGGGACTTGGCAGTTTCAATAATTATCTGAGTCAATCCCTTATAATAAATCTATCTATCAATCTGTCTATTTATCTATCTGTCTATCCATCTATCTACATATTCCATTTTCTACTGGGTCTGTTTCTCTGAAAATTCTAACTAATATACCCCCATTAAATTCTCAAATTCTAAAAGAGCAGTATAATTCTTATTTGCACTTCAAAAGATGAATCAACGGCAAGTAACTTGCCCAAGCTCACATAGTTCACAGTTGCCAAGCAGGAATTCAAACCAAATCCAACTCAAAAGGCAAAGTTTTTAAACACGTCTTCCAAACAGTAACTGTGAAGACACAAGGAACACAATCATGTTCCTTGGAGAAATGTGGTAGGTGTTATAATTGAGGTGTGGGTAAGCCACTAGAGAAGCAAAGAGGATAAGGGGCTGAGAAGATATGCTTTCCTGGCAGCAAACTTACTGTAAAGTGAGCAAGTAAGCCAGGTTAGGTGGTATCAAAAGGAAAGAAAAAACATCATGTTACAAGTTTAAAGATGGGAGATTGTATATAACAAAAGGGGGATTCCCAAGAACACAGCGGAAGAGTCTTTAAAAAATGGTCATTTGGGGATAAGGATAGAACCAGAAGGTGACAGTGCAGGTCCACACAGCAATGGGAGTACTAAAAAGGACAGATGAGCAGATGGATTTCTATTTTGGGAGAAGATGAAAACATAAATAAGCACAGGCATCCTGAGCTGGAAAAAGTAAGAGATGGATATACAGCACTTCTAAAGTTAGGGAAAAAAGACTAATGAAAGGAGAAGGAAACAGTCAAAGGTTATGCAGGTAAAGCAAGCTCTTCAGGAGAATAATTTAAAATGCCTTGTTTCCAGAGGGAGGGTGGGGAGGGGAAGGTAAGGCAAGTCCAAGCTATTTGGATAAGTTCAATGAATGCTGAAAAATGGAGGTGACGTTAGCTATACGGATCTTAATTTGACCTGCTCCAAAATGTGTCCTGGGAAGTCTATGGTTAAAGACAATCAAGAGTAAAAACTCTGCCTTTGGAGAGTGGAGAGATATCAACTAGAATTTTTTTTTTTTTAAAGAAAGAAAAAGCCCCAAAACCAGGGCTCATAAAAGGAGAGAGGACAAGAAAGGAAGTAATACTGATAATTTTTAATCAACTTGTGTCATGGTTAGATAAAAACAGACCTTACTCAAGCCTATATTTATTTGCTAGGGCCACTGTATCAAAGTAGCACAGATTGGGTGGTTTAAACAACAGCAACACATTTTCTCACAATTCTAGAAACCAGAAATCAGGGTGCTGGCATGCTGGTTTTTCTGAGGCCTCTCCCCTTGACTTAAAAATGTCTGACTTCATCACCCTGTGTCTTCAATGGTTTTTTCCTTCATGTGACTCTGTATCCTAATTTACTCCTATAAGGACTCCAGTCATATTGGATGAGGGCCCACTTCAATGACCTCATTTAATGTCAATTACCTTTTTAAAGATTATATCTCCAAATACTGTCACATTCTGAGGTACTGGGGGTTAGTACTTCAACATATGGATTTGGGGAAGATACGAATTTGGGGGAGAAATCATGAGGTGGAACTGAGTCAGTGATTCTAGCACTGGGGAGCAGCTGCAAATACAGATTAGCATTAGCAGCAGGGTTTGGCTGCACAGAGACCATAATAAATCAATTGCTTGCAGACTCATATCAAAGTCCTATCAGTGAGTGGCAGTTGAGTCAATGTACAACCAATTGCATGGCTGCATCTGGTGGCAGGCTTTAAGTCAGAATCTGACATGTATTTTAGTTCACATGTGGCCTGCCCACTGTTTTATTTACCACTTCTGTCCGTGTCTTTTTTTTTTTAATGGTGAGTTGTATAACTATTTCATTATATCTTACAGTGCAATAATAATAGAAATAAAGTGCGCAATAAATGTTATGCACTTCAGTCATTCTGAAACCAATTCCCCAGCCCATTGTCCACGGAAAAATTGTCTTCCACGAAACTGGTCCCTGATGCCATAAAGGTTGGGAACCACTGCTTTAGCAGGTGTCCCTTTAGCAAAAGTCCATGAAGAAAGAGACCTAGATTAAATTTGTCTGTGTAATCAGGCAGAAGAAGAGAAGTATGAGATACTCTCAGAAAGCAGAGTATCTCATGTTTTCTTTACAACAAAAAAGAAATTCTGAAATCTCAACTGTGTGCAAATAAACTGATTAATGTTCTTGCCTAATACCAAGTGCACATTGAAAGTACTTCTATTTCCATCTCATAGTTAGGAAATTCAGCTTTTACTTATTATATGCATAATTTTCTAATCATCTTCAGTATACAGAACTATCCTCCAAAAATTCAACACAGGTTTAAACAATGCACACAACTGTGCTAGAACTGAGATAAGATTACTGTGCTATTTTGGTGATATTATGGCAAGGGAAGTCCAAAATATTTTAGTTGGGCCCCAAGATATAGAAATGTCTATCCATAGGTCTCTGAGAGAAATACCTGGCAAAGAAATAAAATATAACAGTTGGAACATTTTCCTAAAATCTAGGAGAAGGGAACTGTGGTGAATTGGGATAGCCTACAGGGAGCAGCCAGTTTTTTTAAACAATTTGTTGCCGGGGACCAGCTCCAGCCGGGTTCAGGGTTCCCCAAAGGTGGAGATGGCGTCGGCAATTGGGGGGAAGAAGAGAGAAAGAGAGAAAGGAAGAGACTGGACTCCGGTCTAGTGCAGAAGCAATGTGTGTGTTATTGGGAATTACAACGGGTCTTTTATACACAAAGTCAGATGTGGGAGGGGCGTCCCCCACCCACCAGAAACCTTAATCCATGAAAACTTAATCAATGATTGCCTTTAAACCCTTTTCATATGATAATCTTAAATTCCCATAACAAAGGATAACCTAATCTGTGACTGGACATATTCTATAAACCTTTTTCGTCCTAAACTGATTGATTTATGCCAAGTTAAACAATTCTATAGAAGGTTAAGTATTTACTTTACATATGAAAGTGGCCCATCCCAGAATGTTTGAAATGTGGCCCAGTCCAAAGTTCACAGTGGACTACCTGCAAGTAACCCAGCTGCATTCTTTCAACAAAATGGCTGTCTTCTAAACTGTATTCCACAATTTACACCTTCAATAAATCCTAAGATCATGACCCAGAAGCCTGTGACCAATACTAAGGCTCTTCGATGTGACACGAGTTTGAATTATAAGTTGTGTGAAAGCCAAAACTGCAGTTTGTGAAAGCCAAAACTGCAGAATGGGAGCAATGAGCTTCTAAAGTTAGCTTGTGTTCGTCCTGATCTCAGAGTTTCTATGTTTTGAGCTCACAGGAGCTTAATCTGGTTAGTGCTGAGTAGAAAGGGGGAGGAAATGGGGTCAATAGCTCCCGAAAGCATCCTACTGGTCTCAGGGTCAACGGCCCTTCCTGATCCCTAACGCTCAGTGGGCCTCCGTGGCCGGCTCCCAACTATTTGTATTTTGCTTCAGTGATTTCACCACCCACTAAGTACTATTCAAGCAATTTCCTGGAATATGACTATCAAATTAGTATTTTTTTGCCTTGGAAAAGAGCAAGGAAAAGAAAATGAGGAAGAGTTTGACAGTATTTCTTCACTTAAGACCCTACAGAATTTTCTATTAGGGCTTTTGTTAAAAGGAAAGTTACTTCTTGAGAAGAATTTAATCTGCATTATGGATTGAACTATATCCTTTTACTCTCTATCCATCAATTACAGCTTAATACCCATTTATCATCAAAGCTAGTTTGTTGTTCTCATAACTCTTGTTCTGAGTCATTGTTTACATCTGCTTCCTCATTCCATGCTGATCTGTGTCCCAAGCTGACCCAAGCTGCTCTATTTCATTAAATCAGAGTTGTGTGCTTATTGCAAAATATTTTTGTTTCTTCTTCTCTAATTGCTCAGTGTGCAATCTGTAAATTGTCAACCCCTAACCTTCATTATTCTATCTATGTTTGTTATGGTCTATGCAACATTGAAGTGATAGATGCAATTTGACATCAATGCCTGCCCACTAAGGTAATGACTACCACAAGATGCTGTGTTTATGACTAGAAGAGAGAGCAGGGGATAGGAAGAGGCCCCCGGATTTGGGAAAGGAAAAGTTCAAACTTGTCAAGTGACAATTGTTTTGAATTCTACTTAGAAAACTCTCACTCATCACCAATTGGTCCTTTTTTTTTTTTTTTTTTTTGAGTTGGAGTCTCACTCTGTTACCCAGACTAGAATGTAGTGGCCGCTCCCGGCCACCGTAGCCTCAACCTGCTGGGCTCTGGCAATCCTTCCGCCTCAGCCTTCCAAGTAGCTGGAACTCCAGGCGTGCACTACCACGCCCAGCTAATTTTTGATTTATTGTAGAGATGAGGTCTCGCCAAGTTGCCGAGGCAGGTCTCGAACTCGCGGGCTCAGGCAATCCACTCACCTCAGCCGTTTTTTTTTTTTAAGTCTAGTTCTCAGTCTGTCACCCAGGTTGGAGTGGCAGTGGCACAATCACAACTCACTGCAACCTCAACCTCCTAGACTTAGGTGATCTTTACCTCAGCCTCCTGAGTAGCTAGGACTACAAGTGTACACCCAGATTATTTTTTTATTTTTTTCTGTAGAGATGAGGTCTCATGATGTTGCCCAGGCTTGTCTCGAACTCCTGAGCTCAAGCAGTCCTCCCTCTGCTTGACTTCCCAAAGTGCTAGGATTACAGGCATCAGCCACAAAGCCCAGCCTCATCCATTTTGATTTTTTCCTAGTCACACTTTTAAATTCCTCCTTGCTTCCAGCAGCTGTGATCAAATATTGTCCAATGCTAATTTACTGGGATTTTTTTTATTCAACAGCTTCACGTGGATTTGTTCCAAAAGAGAGTTTTTAATTGTTCATTATTTTAATAATATGTACCACCTAATGAACATTTATATCGGGCACTGTTCTGGATACTTTATTATCACTACCTTATTTAAATAATGCAATTTTAGTAAGTATGTGTTATACCACCCTTAAAAAAAAAGTCTAGGATACAGAATGTTAAGTAATTTTCAAAACAGGTTAGAATTTGAACCTAATCTATAGACCCCAAAACCCATACTCTTAACTATCGCACTAGGATTGGTTCTGGAGGATCAGTTTGATATGTCAGACTATCTGTCTTGAACTTTCCTGAAACTAAAGCATTTGGCCCCCAAAGAACCCTCACACTGTAGTAAAAAACAGCTGTGGCTTTACAGATTTTCTATGCTGTTGAAGTAATGAACCTTAACGTTTTCGGGAGAAACTTCTGCTTCCACCCAACCCATTCCCTGAGTAGAAATAGGAGAAGAAAATTAATCAAGGCAAAACTTCTTATTTCTGTACACTCCTTATGTTGTTGAAGACTGACTCTCCATCTTTTTGTTTCCACTCCAAAAATTCTGCAAAAATAAGTGCTATTGTTGGGGGTATCAGATAACTTTCTGCACGTCTCTAATTGTTCTTGTCCTTGGGATTGGCTAGAGACTGTTATTTACTGGTAAAATATATTATTAGTGATATAGAGAAAAAATACAATTCTGAATCTAACCTGAACAGAGGTCAAATGAAAGGCATACACCTACTACATACAAGTCAGAGATGGATGACAACTATGGTCTTAATCAGAGTTCCAGAAAAGATTTTGTGTGACTCCTGACTCAGACAGTCAAGGGAAAGCCATTTACATTTCATGTCTGAAGCAGAACAATCTGTCACTTAGAAATATTTGGGTCAGTAATAGCTGAGAATAAAAATCATGATGAGAGCGTGAGAATGAGCCTAAATAAACTAGATAGCCAGAAAGACTCTGAAAGCAGAAATGTTTTTTCTCTTTCTTTCAAGCTATGTATAAACATCTCCCCACCATGGGATTGGCAGATGGTATGTGGTTTATAAATTTCATCTAGATTAGAAAATAATTAGATTTTCTTCATCTTTGACAATATGATGAATTTTACTCTGAAACATTTAGAAGTGTTAGCAGAAGCCAAAAAATGGTCTCTCAAGGAAGCATATTGTGATATGAAGTAAAGATAATTTTGGTATCCAAGTGTGAATAAAAATAGAATAAATTGAAATATTTCAATTTTTGATAAAATGACTAAGAACCTGGTCTCAAGTGATTTTCTACTTAAACTAGATTTTTAAAAATTGTACACTTTCTAGATCGTTGGGCTCAAAAAGAGTGGTAGTTGCTATGTACAAATGTTATGTGATTAAAAAGATTAAAATCACATATGTATAAATATTTCTCTAAGGCTGAAGTTATTGATGGCAGAGATGTCTCTGTTTAGCATAAATCTTGGACTCAAATTCTTCCAAATGTACTTGTTCTAAAAAGGATGTCACCCTTCTGTTGTCTGTATACTCAGTATGGTGAACAGAAATTTTAACCACACCCCAAACTCTGCTGCATTGTCTAAGCACTACTTTATTGTATCTTAAAGCATCCCTTCTGCAGAAAAGATCGAGCTGTCTCATTATGGCTGCTCTTGAAGCTGCTCAGCTCTGCTGTCCTGCAGTTTTCTATTTGCACTCTACAGCCTGGATGGTTGCTAAGCAGCAAGCAGTGCTTCCCTGCTCAGAGATCTGGTAACGTTTCAAGAGCTCCTTGCACTGGATTTTCTGTTTAATGTTAAAGAAGATTAAATAAAGCCATACCAGTCAAGCTTTTATTTTAAATCTTTCCAAATTTTCTGATATAGTGATTATTTTATTAACAACACTTTATTTGTATCAATATAAGTTAATGTTATCTAAAGAGCATTCAGCCCAATACCCCCTAGTTTACAGATGAAGAAACTGAGGCTCAAAGAGCTGAATTGAAATGTCTAATTCCTGGAAAATAAACATCTTACAGCCCTTAGAACTTAAATTTCAAATATGAAACTCACTGTCAGAAAAATCATCAGGGAGAGTGGGTTACTGACAAGAAGTTGCCATTGAATAAAGGACTCACTCAGTTATAACATCTTTCCTAAAAACAGTGATTCTTTCCTCTTTTTATTCTTCACAGACCTGTTTAAGAAATGGATAGATGTCAGGAGTAAAGAAAAATGCACATAATACATATGCATTTCACTTAATTTAAATTCTGAGAGCACACAATTTCTCAGACGCTCATCTACAAATCCTCTAGGTTAAGAATCCCTTTTTTAAATGGTCACCATCAGGGTGCTGATTCTTAGGCCTTCATATTCAGACTAAATTACACCACAGGCTTCCCTGTGTCACTGGTTTACAGACAGCAGATTATGGAACTTCTCAGCCTCCATAATTGTGTAAGCCAATTTATAACGATAAATAAATTTAATATGATAAATAAATAAATTGGTTGTTTCTCTGGAGAACCTTGACTAATATAAGACTCCAGACCTCATCAAACCTTTGGAATCAGAGCCCAAATTGTATTAATACCTTCAAGTAGTTAACTTGTACATTCAATTTTGAGAAGTGTGACTCTAGATCATCCCCCTCTCATATTATTTGTCAAGACCAAGAGAATAAGCCTTTTACCCTCAAGAGCCTTTACTCTCCAATTATTTTCCAAAGTAAAGATCTGACATCAACCCTTACCCCTTCTGTGGGGATTTGTGGTGCATCTGGCCACAGAATGGTAACTCTAAAGTGCTAGAAGTAGTTGCCAAGCATTAATTTTGTTTATTTAGGATATAAGAGGGGAAGATATGTTTAAAATTTGTTAGACATATTTGGGGTTATAGATGTAAATTTTATGATCAAGAAAGTTAAGGAAGAAACTGAAACTATTAGAATACATAGAATTAGTCAAGAAGAACATGCAGTGGGAAGAGTTTCTCTAACATTTTAGAGTGATTGAGAAGAAAGAAGGGAGGACGTGCAAGCTTTAGTGACATTATATGGAATATGTAGGTCTTACAAGACAAGAAAATAGTTTGAGTGATGGACAGTATTATCTGAAACAAAGATGTCAAGTAAGTTTGGTGATTACCTGGTCACTGGTGATCTTCTAAGAAGAATTTCCAAAGAGTAACTGGGATGGACATCAGAGGCTGTGGAATAAAAAGTGAATGAGAGATAAGGAAATTAAGGCAGTGAATAGAGATTTTTCTCTGGAAAGGTTTATACAATTGTAAACACTCTATTACAGATCAAGGAGATTGAAGGAGCCATCAAAGGGCCCAATTTACCAATCTCTATCATCTCCAAAGGAAAAAAACATTTACTTACCCATGAATGGATCTTGTATTGCCACTGCATAGAAAGGGAGATCAAAATGAAATCAAGCTCAAAGAAACATTTTTTTTTTTTATTCCAACAGCTTTAGGAGTACAAATGTTTTTTGGTTAATTAGATGCACTGTATAGTGGTAAAGAAGTCTGGGCTTTAGGTGTACCCAGCAACCCCACCTGGGCACATTATACTCCACAGGTGATTTTTTTGGTCCCTTCCCTCCTTCCCAACCTCCCCCCTCCAAGTGTCCAGTGCCCATTATACCGTCCTCTATGCCTTTGCAGATTATTAGTTTAGCTCCCACTTATAAGTGAGAACATGCAGCATTTGGTTTTCTGTTCCTGTGTTACTTCACTTAGGATGATGGTGTCCATTCCATCTAAGTTGCTGTAAAACATCATTTCATTCTTTTTCATGGCTGAATAGTATAAAAATATATACATAGTATAAATGATTTTCATGATCAGTTGATGGGCATTTAGGTTGTTTCCTCATCTTTGCAATTGCGAATTATGCTTCAAAAGAGCATATTTTGAATAATGAAAAACAAAGTTCTGTACCAAGTAGTGGATGTGCTATAAAGAAATGCAATGAATTTCATGTTCCTTTAGGCTCACCATAATGTACAAACTAGACCCAATAATAATAAAGAATTAAGTGATCCTAAAGCAGCTGAGAGTCAGAGCTTAAACATGAATTGGACACCAGTAAATGATTACCACTTTGTTTACATGCAATCTAACTATCCCCATTTACCTCTCCATGAAAAAACCAGCCCCCCAACAACCAAACTTCCAGTCACACTCCCAATTCAGTCTTTAAACTACTAGTTAGAATCAATACCAAAACAATCTTAATACAAGGTTTAGAGGCCCACCAATCTCCCCAGCTAAGGTCACTGAGTGGCACAGCAGGACCAGCTCACTCCTAAAAAGAACCCTAGGGCAATAGGAGAGAATAAAAGTCACCAGGCCGCTTGACCTCATGGTCACATTTCACTCTGTCTTGCTTCTATAACTAAACCTAAGTCTTGCATACTAAACCAAAGACCCTGACTCTAGGCTGTTTTTCTCAAAACGTTGTTTGAGTCTCCATGTTAGTACCTTCCAGGAACCCGTTTTATCTGAATCTAGGTTCTTGATTTGTGTCTTCCATAAAATTATAGGCTCCAGACCCAGAATTAGTTCCTTTCATGATATCTGACTTACAGGGTACTGACCAGACCTGAACCCCCTGCCATTACCAGTATCAACATGCTCTACCTTCCATCCCAACTCTATTTCCCAATCAACTTCTGATCCTGTAGCATAGCCTGCCATGTCTTGACGCTTGTCTCTAGTCCCTGAGACCCTTCCTGTCCCAGATTGACCCATCCTATTACACACCACCACCCTAATTCCTCACTGAGTGATTTTTATCGGTAACTACAACCTCTTCCCAGGAATAAGACTTGTCAATTGCCGTGGGTGTTACCCATCAATTTAATGAACAATTAGAAAAATCATAAAATATGTATTCCTGTATGCAATTGATATTGTACTTTAGAGCTGGCTAATATTTTGGTGGAGAAAGGGTTTAAAGAAAAGTAAAGTAATAGTAAAACTTTAATTTAAAAATCAAGAAAACAATCTATCAACAGACGTTTTTCAATAGGTATTATAGACAATGACAATATCACCTTCATTTACATAATGTATATCTACATAATCTTTATAATATATCATTCCTTTTGTGCCTCAAAATAAACCTATCAGGTAGAGTGGCAAGCATTTTCATAATATATATTTAACTAATAAGAAAATCAGAGTTGAAAAACCCAAGTGACTGCCCCAAGTTCACACAGTTGGCAAAGTGGTAACATTGGGGTTTGAACCTAGAACTTCTGACTCTAAGATAAAATGGTGTCAGTTTCATCTCCCCAGCAATTTCCTCAATACCCTACCTTCCACCCTCATTCAATGCAAGTCTGACACTTGTCTGTCTCCATTTACTCCATATCTTTTGCTTAGTATGTTCTTCCCATTATCTGTCTGCCAGGCCAACTCCTCATTCTTCTTGGACCAAGTCATTTTCTCTATAAATCCTGGCCTGATTCCCCAACAGGGATTGGTATCCTTTACTCTCTGCTCAAACAACTATTTTGTGTTTCATATTTGTTTTATATGTCAGGTCCAGTAGATCATTTTTATTGTTTAAAATAAACTTTCATTACTTAACAAGGTGCTTATGGTATGAATATTGGACCTCTCCAAAACTCATGCTGAAATTTAATAGTCATTGTAACAATATCGAGGTGATTAGGCCATGAGGGTGCGAGTGGTATTGTTAGAAAATGGCAAGTGGTTCCATCCTGTACTCTATTGCCCTCTCACCTTCCACCATAAGATGATGCAGCAAGAAGCCCCTAGCCAGATGCTGACACTTTGATTGTGAACATCCCAATATCAAGGACTGTGAATCAATAAATTTCTGATTATTATAAACTACCTATTATGAGGGATACTGTTGTAGAATTACAAAGCAGACTAAGACGCAAACATTACATATGCATAATAGAAAGTTAACAATGTGATTAACACATGAAGAAGATTAAATGACCATATTCCTACAATCCAGAGACAACCACTAATACATTTTTGTAAATTTCTTCCACATCTTTTTCTATTCATAAGTATAAATATGTGCATTTTGATGGAAACAAATCAAACGGTTGTTATTTTTTTTTTCCATAGACTGTTAATTATTTGAGGAAAAAAACTAACTTTTACAATTCTATCACAGGGGTATCTGGTTTAGGATCTGACCCAGAACAAAACCTGATAAATATTTTCACATATATGCATGGAATAAACAAATTTTAAAAAAAAAAAAACTAAAAATGATTTCAGTTTGTTGCTGTTCACTGAGAAAGCCTTATGAGTCACATAGGAGGTCCATGGCCCATGGGTCTATCTTGACTGAATAATTAATAGTACCATGGAGATCTGTATGAAGATAATGTGTTTGAGTTTAAAGGATAAAGAGATGTAGGTGATAACCAAAGATGGGACCAGGAGTTGAAGTAGACATGAGTGTGTACTTGGGTTACTTCTTATAGAAAAGATGGCCACAGCAAGAGTTTCCACAGGCATGGTACTATAGCCTTAGCTTACACAAATATGTAGCCTACGTCAGAGATTCAGATTTTCTTTTGCTTTATGAAGACATATGCACTTATATCTCAAAAGAACAGTAGTGCATATCTTTACTTAATGCTCAGTAATTCTCATATTTTCTGCAGAAGCATATGTACCTATAAAAGTGTTTAGAAGAAGAATATGTAAACTATGTGGAAGGGTAAATGTACAAGAGAGTTTTAGGTTCTACCTAGATCTCAATAACATGGAAGGAGGATTTAAATCTTATGGTCTTAGGCAAGTCATTTACGACTTGATTTCTTTAGTGACTGTTAGTTATTGCAACACTACCTGCCCTGGTTAATTATTGCCACAGAGTTTTCTGTGAATTAAGAAAAAAAAAACTATTACTTCATTACTCTGTGCCTCAGTTAACTCATCTAAAAAAAAGGAACAATAATAACATCTATTTTATAGAATGCGGTAAAAAAATTACTTAAGTATATGAAATCCTGAGAACTGTATCTGACTCACAGCAACTGCTGAATATGGTAACTATTAGCATTAAAATTTTTATTATTATTTTATAATGCATCATTACTTGTTCATGTTTTCGCTCAAAAATAACAAGACTAATAATAATCAGTTTGGGTTGGCATCTCCTTATTAAAGATTAATTTTAAACAAAAGTGGAACTGTTTTTTAGAGTAATTAAAAATCGAGGGAAACAAACCCTATAGCAGAGATTGGCACTCGATAAAATCTCCAGAGCCTAGTTTGAGATTTGGCAAGGATAGAGGATTTTTTAAAAATGTTTCTTGAAGGAAAAAAAAATACCTGAATGAATGCAAGAATGAACTTGAGACTAAAAGTTGAAAACTATTCAGCTACTGGTATTTGATAGAGACCCTTACATCTGTCACTCTTAGGCTCAGTGTCCGTGGTGGTGATTGCAGGATTAATGGTCACTGGGGAAACTTTATACAACTTTCATGACAAGCTGGTACCTCTGGGCGAAAGAGGAGGCTGTCAGCCAGTACAACTGGTTTTGAAGTTTGAAAAGAACCTGCAGTCAGCTCTGGGGCTGATTTCGCCAGAGAAGCAGATCCACAGAAAAGAGTTTTGCCTGGTGTTTCTTAATAATGTTAAGTCATTTGAGATTATGAACGTGTACTATACCTAGCCTGATAAGTTCATTACGTTTACAATACTCAATTCAAAATGCAGTTTAACCTGACAGTAATTCCCATCTGAGTGGTTTGACTTAAGTTTATATGTCTTCCACTGGTATCACAAATGGAGGGTAGGTTTCTGTATTCATAAGTACTAAACTTTGACCAGCGCAATGGCTCATACCTGTAATCCCACCACCTTGGGAAACTGAGCCCGGTGAATCGCTTGAGGACAGGAGTTCAAGACCAGTGTGGGCAACATAGTGAGGCCCCATCTCTGCAAAAAATAAATTAGCCAGGCATAGCGGTGCATGGCTTTAGTCCCAGCTACTCAGGAGGCTGAGGCAGGAGGATTGCTTGAGCCCAGGAGTTGGAGGTAACAGTTAGCTGTGATCATGTCTCTGTACTCTAGCCTAGGTGACAGAGTAAGACCCTTTCACTTAAAAAGAAGAAAGAGGAGGAGGAGGAGAGGGAGGAAGAAGAAGAAGGAGAAGAAGTATTAAGCTTCATCCTTTAGTACTGCTAATAAATAGCAGAACAACTCCAGGCAAGAGAATATTCCAACAACATCCTTCCTATGGTCACAAAGATGCAAAAGTGTCATTTTCAGATAAGGAGCTACATGAAAGAAGTAAAAAAAAAAAAAAAAAAAATGTAGGCCCTTAATATTCTTTCCTCCAAGGAACTGTCTAAACTGTCCTACTTTCTGAACTGTTGTTGTCAGCAGTTCTTGTTTCTTCAATCCTTTATGTTTATTATCTAGAATTTCTGAAAAATTATGTTTACCTATGCTGAGACAAATCCCCCTCCTATTATACATTTGAGTTTAATTCTTGAATTACAAAGTGGCTCTGGATGTAGGTCAGTTCTCTCATGTACTGTAGAAGCTAAAAGGAAATGAAGCAAGAGTGATCATCAGCTGAGTCACGCAAAGCCAGCCTCCTCAATGCGGGAAGATGCCCCAGCAAGTCCGCCAGCCAGTCCTTGACCAAAGCTTCAGGGGGATACACTCTTTTAAATCCATTCTTAAAAGATAGCATGCTGCCAAAATATATCAATTCATTTTTTAAAACTTCTAAGCACTTCCTAGGATCAGGCACTGAAATACTAGGACAGGATTCTTGCCCTACAGCTATGTGAAGTCCAGGCAGAGAAACAGACATGAAAATCAATGATTAATTCCAAAAGGATAAGCATAGTACTATGGATGTGAGATGTAGGGGAACAGAAGGGTTGCCATTACCTTAGCTAAGAATGCACAGCTCAGTAAATGTTTTCTATAAAGCAACTAACGGGTAAAAGATGAAAAAGAGTCAGCCAAGCTGAAGGGGTCGGGTAAGGTAGAGAGCAGGGAAGGAGACAAGTATACTACAGGAGAATCACCAGGTTGTTCCTATCATTTGTGTTCCAGAGGGATTTGCTATGGCTGCAGAAAGGGTTCAAGGTAGAAATGTGGCAGGAAATATAAGGCAAAGGATTAAAGCAAAAATGAGGCCAAGAAGGTGCTCATGTGCTTTCTGATAAATTTGAACTGTATTCTGAAGATTGTTGGAAGTGAAGTTACATGAAAAGATTAGCCCTTCAGAAAGACAACTTAGCAACACTGTGCAGGGTGGATTAGAAAGAATGAGACAGAAATGGGGAAAACAGTTACAATGCTATTGTTACTCTTCAGCAGTGACATTATTAAATCTAAACTAGGGAAAATGTGGTGGAAATGAGAAAGATAGAAAAGATTAAAAATCTCTTCCTTAAGGAAATGGTAAAGTCAGCATTTAAGATTATGTGTTATGAAGTTAGACTGCCTGGATTTCTCAGCTGTATGTTTTGGGAAAACATAACTTAATCAATATTTTTGTGATGTTTACTGTTATGTTATTATAATAATTATTATTCAAAGCATAAAAGGGGAAGAAGCCTTACTATAATCCCATCCCAAACTAACTAACCCACTACTAATAAATCACTATGTATACTTTTTTTTTAACAAAATCAAGGATATACTCTACACATTTGTTCTGAAGCCTATGTAATAAAAGCTAATTATAATTTAAAAAATTTTTAAACTCCAAATAATTTAATGAAAAACCAAATTAACAATTACTGGTTATTTTGTTATAAAGGTTCAAGGCCTTTTTTATAACACAAAATGACAAATACACTCAAAGTTCCACTTATTCCATCATTCTAAATACCACCTCCCCTTCCTCAGCCACCACTATAATAATTTTTTTGTTTTTTTATTTTTATTTTAAAGATATGGGGTAAATTCAGTGCTAGGTGTACAAATGGTCATTGTACAGGTAAAGTTCGGGCCTCACTTTGGTCCCCACCTCACCTGGTTTGAGATCAAGTACCCTTATGGATGAAATGTGTCCCTGAGCTCCCTCCCCTGGCAGTTTCCCACTGCTGCCCATCCCTTTCTTTTAATATTACAATAATTGTTCAGACTCCACTTAGGAGTGAGAACATGTGGTACTCAGTTCTTTGTTTCTGTGATAGATCACTGAGTATTACATACTCTAAGTTCATCTAAGTTGCTGCAAAGTTCACAATTTCGTCATTCTTTATGGCTGTACAACATTCTGTTGTGTATATGCACCACACGTTTTTGTTTTTTTTTTTTTACAATCCAATGATTTTTAATCTATTGGTAGAGTTGTGCAGTCAGCGCTACAACCCAGTTTCAGAACATTTCCATCAGCCCCAAGGTATTACTCATGCCATTTATAGTCAATCCCAGCCCCATCTCAAACTCCTGGCCTCAAGCCATCCTCCTGCCTTGACTCCCTAAAGTGCTGGGATTATAGGCTGCATCCGGCCCATTTTTCTAGCACATTGCTAGTTTTTTTTCATATTCATTTGTGTTAAGTTCTTTATACATTCTGGATGCATTTCTACTTCTGTTTCTATTGGTCCAGGCCTTTTGAAAACAGTTTATTAAGTGACTTTCTTTGAGACAGGGTCTTATTCTGCCTACTGCAGAACATGTTTTTAATCCAGTCTACTTTCGATGGGCAGCCTGGTTTGCTCCATGTTTTGCTATTGTGAATAATGATGCAGTGAACATGTGTATGCAGGTATCTTTTTTGTAGAATGATGAGTTGATAATAAATTTAGTATATATGCTTCCATGTCTCATATATCTGGAAGCATATTTTAATGGTGAATAATATATAGCATTCTTTGTGTATATATCTTTAATTGTATAAAAGGAACCACTAAGGTGTGAACTCTAAGAAGGCAGCAGAGCATAATGGCTAAAGCTTGGTCTCAAGAATCAGACTGCCTGGATTTAATCCAAGATCTCTCTTACTAACCAGCTATGGAACCTTGGGCAAATTCATATCCTCATTGCCTGTGCACATTGTCTATGAAGTGTATTGCTGATTTACTGTGATGATTAAATGAGTTAACACATGTGCAGAGCTAAGAACAGTGATACATAATAGGGCTTCAAAAGACGTTAATTTTATTACTCATATTAATCATTCTTTAACTGTTTTTTTTTTCACTGTTCCAAGTGCCCTGTGATATAACTGTCAAATTTACAATTGACAAATAATATTTATAGATAGTCATGTAGTGTAGAGTGATGTTTTGATACATATAGTGTATAGTGATCAGATCAGGGCAATTAGCATTCCATCATTGCAAATATTTATCATTTCTTTGTTGGGAACATTCAATATTCTCTTTCTAGCTATTGGAAACTACATATGATTGTTAACTATAGTTGTTCTATAACAGTATATAGAACACTACAAGGCCGGGTTTGGTGGCTCAGCCTGTAATCCCATGCTTTGGGAGGCCAAGCTAAGTGAATTCCCTGAGCCCGTGGGTTCGAGACCTGCCTGGGCAACTTGGCGAGACCTCATCTCTACAATAAATCAAAAATTAGCCAGGCATGGAAGCGCGCGCCTGTAGTTCCAGCTACTTGGAAGGCTGAGGCGGAAGGATCGCCGGAGCCCAGCAGATCGAGGCTGCAGTGGCTGGGAGCGTGCCACCGCACTCTAGTCTGGGCGACAGAGTGAGACTCCAACTCAAAAAAAAAAAAAAAAGAACACTACAACTTATTTCTTCCATCTAGCTGGAATTTTGTATCCTTTTAAAATATCTCTCTCTATTCCTCCCCTTTCCCTCCCCTTTCAACTTCTAATGTCCTCTGCCCTACTTTTTACTTTTATGAAATCAACTTTTTTAGCTTCCAAATAGGAGTGAGAAGATAAGGTTTTTAAATTTTTCTTCCTATATTATTTCATTTAAAGTAATGTTTCCCGGTTTCATCTGTGTTACCATGAATGACAATATTTCATTTTGCATAGCTGAATAATAATCTATTGTGTATATATATCACATTTTATTTATTCATTCATCTATTGTTAGACACTTAAGTTGATTCCATGTCTTGGCTATTGTGAATAGTGCTGCCATAAACATAGGGGTGCAGATCTTTCTTCAATATAGTGATTTCATTTTGCTTGGTTAGATTCCCAGTGGTGGTATCCAGCAATGGAATTTCTGAATCACTGGGTATAAATTCACCAGTTTATGAGATCCCACTAAATTCCCTTTGAATCTGGTTTTGCCAACTCACACTTTCATTTCCTTATATCTTTATCAATATTTATTATTGTCCAACTATTTCATTTTTGAAAATATAATCATAGAAAATGGTGTCCTGGTTTTGTTTCAATTTATACTTTACCTATAATTAGTGAGGAAGAGCATCTCAAAATTGACAATTCAGGTTTCCTTTTCTTTGATATGCTTGTTCATTTTTCTTTCAATTTATTTTTCTTCTGAATTTGTAGAATTTCTTTATACATTTTGAATCCTACTTCTTTAACTTACATAAATTGCAAATATATTCTCCTGGTCCATTGTAGAACTTTTTTAAAATTTTTTTTTATCTTAACATTTTCTTTGTTGTACAGAAGACTTTAATGTTGATGCAAATTGATCGTTTCTTTTCCTTTATGGTTTAATAAATCCTCTCTAACCCAAGGTCATATTTTTCCCCTGTTTCAATCTAAGAGGTTAAATATAAAGGTTCATGCTATGCATTCGGAATTTTGATCCATTCAGAATTTTTGCTGAGTATAGCGTTATAAAGGGAATGCAATGTGTCCACACCATTTATTTGTAAAGCCAATTCTGTCATATATCAAGGTTCCATTTAAGTCTGATTCTGGGGTTTCTCATTCAACTCACTGATATAATCATTTATCCTTAACTGCTTGTTTTAATTACATTTAATCATATAATAGAGAAAATTTGAATCTAGAAATTAGTTTTTTAGTCAATCTCTTATCTTGCTACTAAACAATGAAAAGTACTCCCAGGAGAGGAATAGAGAGAGGAATTGACAGTCAGTCTGAGCAGAATTTATTTATTTTAAAATTTTTTATTTTAAAGATGTCAGGGTTAGGTATACAAATGTTCATTATGCAGGTACCCTTGTTGATGCAACGTGCCCTCCCCAGCAGGCTCTCACTACTGCCAATCCTGCAACCACCACCCCACCACCCCACACCCAGCAGTTTCCTGCTACTGCCAATCCGTTTCTTATAATATTACAATAATTGTTCAAGGTCTGCTTATGAGTGAGAACATGTGATACTCATTTCTTTGTTTCTGTGATAGATCACTCAGTTTTATGAACTCTAAGTCCATTCAAGTTGCTGCAAAATTCATAATTTTGTCCTTCTTTATGGCTGCATAATATTCCATCGTGTACGTAAAAGACAAACAGGAGTAAACAGAGTTACAAAATATTTGGGGGTTAAGTTCAATAGAACTTCACTGTATATGTTGAAGAACTGGAGGAGTGAAAAATGCTGTACCTAGTCAACATGTTGTAGCATCGATGTCTATATGTGTGTAACATTGCAAAGAGAGGTTAACATTAGCAGAGGAATGGTTAGAGAGGAGAATGCTGAGCTTAACTGTAATTACTACAAGTATTCAAAGGGTATAACAGTTGCACTGACCAATAGGAAGCTAGACACACAAGTCTAAAGCTCTTCAGAACTTCTTGGCTCAAGAGATTAATTTGCAAGTAATCAGTAGGTAGATGGCAGTTAAGTCTCTAGGACTAAAGGTGCTCACTCAAGAAAAAACATATCGAAGAGTTTTCCCAGAGTTTAAGGAAAAAAGTAGAGAAAGAAAAATTTAACAGAAGAGGAAGATATTAGGAAGACGAAATGCTAGTATCAACTGAAGCAGACTGTCAGAAAAATATCTCGGATTTGACAATTTAGAAACAGATGGTTACTTATTGAGTAAATTTCACTAATAGAAGCCAAATCATGATGAGTTATCAAGTGAAAGAGAGAAGATTGGGACAATGAGTGTAGACAATCCAGTTGAGAAAATAGTATTTATATGCCTCACACAAGCTTGGGTCAGTCAGCCTCACTGCCTCATGCAGACCCTTTTTTGAACTCTGTAAGCTTGCTCTCATCAATGACTTCAAATTCCCACAAACTCTTAATCTTCTGCCACTGAGTACAGAGTGATTATCCTGCTCATTGACTCAGTTCCCTCAGACCCTCACACCCAAGAAGCCTGAGCACCTCTAACACGCTAGGCTCTGCTTCCAGTCCTATTATCCATGCTGTAGTTTATCAGGAGGTCTTTAAGTAGTTGTGACTCAGTAGGCTTATGTTTCTGCTAGTGAATCTTCTAGGAACGCTGTAACTTCATGCTCATTCTAGCAACTAGAATCCTTCCACGTTCCTATTACAGAACCTTTTCTAAGAGCCAGTCCCAGCCTTATTTGACAAGCTCATGTTAGCAACTTCCCTAGGATATGGACTTATGCTCACCAGGCTGCCCTGTGCTGGCCTTTTGGCCCCTGAATGGCTCTTATAGGAAGCAGGACTTAAAAACTTGTCTTCTGACCTCTAATCTGAAAAGCTGCTTGGACCTCTGTTTTCTCCCTGCATCTCATCTTTCTAGAACCTCCATTCTATGTTTGTATACTTCTCCATTTTTTCCTTATGGCCTTTCAGGGATCCTCTGGTTCACTCTGATAAGTCATTGAAGATTTGAGGTACTGGTTTAAGTTCATGGCATAGCCACTGAGTTCCTATCATTAAAATAACCTCTTAATCGGCTCTGTTTCTTGTTTCAGGTTTTTCTCTGATCACTAAGTTCCAACTCTATCTTCACTTATAGATGTGGCCAGTTATTTTAGAGGGCAGTCAGCAAATCAAGATATATATTGATGCACACTATACGTTTGTGTCATGCTGCACATTATAGATGTTATAGACCTAAGACCTAAGAGAGAAAAGACATGAAAACATGATATTTAAAAATCATGAAAAATTAGAATAGCAGCAGATTTATCTACAGAAACCTTCCAGGCTAGGAGAGCTTGGAGCCCCATCTTCGAAGTTCTAAAAGATAAACAATTTCAATGAAGAATAACCTACCCAGCCAAGCTAAGCTTCATCAGTGAGGGAGAATTGAAATCTTTCCCAGATATCCAATCCCTAAGAACCTACACTGCCACCAGACCACCTCTACAAGAAACACTAAGAAAGTATTGAACAGAGAAAAAAGGAAAAAAGAATAATGTTCTTCACAAGAGTACAGGCAAAAGATTAAAAACACACAAGAAACCAAAAACCAAAAGAAAGACAACACACAAACAGAAAGAACAACAACTCTGTAAGAACATTATGATAGGGATCAACTCTCACATTTCAATAATTAGTTTGAAAGCGAATGGACTAAATGCACCACTGAAAAGACATAGAATGGCAAAATGGATAAAATATCACCAGGCAACAATCTATTGCCTTCAAGAGACTCACCTCACTAGAAAGGACACTCACAGACTCAAAGTAGGAGGATGGGAAACAAATTTTCAGGTGAATGGGACACAAAAGAAAGGAGGAGTTGCGATCTTAATCTTACACAAAATGCCCTTTAAGCTATCAAAAATTTAAAAAGATTCAGAAGGTCACTACATAATGATAAAAGGTTCAATCCATCAACAAGAAATATCCATCCTAAACATATATGCACCGAACATAGGAGCACCAACTTTCAAAAAGCAGCTCCTAGGTAAACTAAAAAAAGACATCGACTCCAATACCATCATAGCTGAACACTTTAATACCCCACTCACAACCCTAGACAGATCATTAGGACAAAAATCAGCAACAAGATCCAAAACCTCAATGTGACTCATTGATACCTACAGAACCCTCCATCCAAAGACCACAAAATACACATTCTACTCATCACTGCAAGGAGAATACTCTAAGATCGACCACATACTTGGCCATAAATCAAGCATAAGCAAATTTAAAAGGACTGAAAATTTACCATGCACCTTCCTGGACCACAGTGGAATAAAAATAAACATTAACTCCAACAAGGTACCCCCAAAACCCACAATGGCATGGACACTAAACTTGATGCTAAACAACTCCTGGGTCAACGATGAAATCAAAACAGAGATTAAAAGATACCTGGAAACAAATGAAAATGAAGACACATCTTACCAAAATCTCTGGGATGCCATGAAAGCTGTAGTAAGAGGGGAAGTTATATCCCTACAAACGCACATGAAGAAAATGGAAGGATCACAAATTAACAGCCTAACAAGCCATCTAAGGAAGCTGGAAAAGCAAGACCACAAAAACACTAATTTCAGCAGAAGAATCCAGATCACCAAAATAAAATCCCAAATCCAGGACATGGAAGACAAAAAGATAATACAAAAAAATCAGTGAAACAAAAAGTCAGTTCTTCAAAAGGATAAACAAGATCGATGGTCCCCTAGCTAGATTGACTGAGAAAAAGATAGAAAAAGCCCAAATAAACACAATTAGAAACACAAAAGATGAAGTCACATCTGATCCTGAAAAATACAAAAGATCATTAGAGAATATTATGTACACTTGTATGGAAACAAACTTGAAAACCATTCAGAAATAGAGGACTTTCTGTCATCAAACAACCTGCCTAGTTGAAACAAGAAGAAATTGAGACCCTAAATATACCAATAACAACAAGGAAATTGACTATGTAATATGAAAACTACCTACAAAAAAAAGCCCTGAACCAGATGGCTTTCCAGAAGAATTCTACAAGACATTTAAGGAGGAGCTTATACCAAACCTACTGAAGGTATTCCAGTGATTGAGAAAGATGGAATTCTCCCCAAATCATTTTACGAAGCTAACGTCACATTGATACCCAAGCCAGGTAAAATCCAACAAAGAAGGAGAACTACAGGCCAATATCTTTGATGAACATAGATGCTGACATTCTCAACAAGATCCTAGCGAACTGGATTCAACAACACATCTCAAAAATCATCCATCATGACCAAGTAGGCTTCATCCCTGGGATGCAAGGCTGGTTCAACATTCGTAAAACCATAAACGTAATTAAATACATTAACAGATGTCAAAACAAAAACCACATGATTATATCATTAGATGCAGAAATAGCTTTTGATAAAATCCAGCGCCCCTTCTTGATAAAAACCCTTGAACATCTAGGCATATGGGGAACATACCTCAAAATAGTAAAAGCCATCTATGAGAAACCCACAGCCAGCATACTCCAAAATGAACAAAAACTGGAACCATTTCCCCTGAAAACTGGAACAACACAAGGATGCCCACTCTCACCCCTCCTGTTCAATATAGTATTGGAAGTCCTGGCTAGAGCAATCAGAGAAGAGAAGGCAATCAGGGGTATCCAAATAGGAAAAGAGGAAGTCAAGCTATCTCTCTTTGCAAATGACATGATCGTGTACCTTGAAAACCCAAGAGAATCTTTCAAAAACCTCCTTACACTGATAAAGCACTTTGGCAAAGTCTCAGGATATAAAATAAATGTGCAAAAGACAATCGCATTTCTTTACACCAATAATAAACACACCGAAACCCAAATAAAAACCACAATTCCATTCACAATAGCCCCCCAAAAAATGAAATACCTTGGCATCTTCCTAACCAGAAACGTGAAAGACTTTTACAATGAAA
>NW_007247416.1:416214-436456 GCF_000164805.1 Carlito syrichta
TACAGATATAATGCAATATCCATCAAATTACCAGCAACATTCTTCTCAGACCTAGAAAAAACAACACAGGAATTCATATGGAAACACAAACGACCAAGAATAGCCAGAACAATTCTCAGCCAAAAATACAAAGCAGGTGGTATCACATTACCAGACTTCAAACTTTACTATAAAGCTACAATCAGCAAAACAGCTTGGTATTGGTACAAGAACAGGCATATAGACCAATGGAATAGAATTGAGATTCCAGAAGCAAAACCTCAATTTCTCAATCAACTCATCTTCGACAAAGCCTCCACCACCTACCACTGGGAGAGGAGAACCTCTTCAGTAAATGGTGCTGGGAAAACTGGCTGACCACATGCAGAAGATTGAAACAGGACCACTATCTATCCCCATACACAAAAATTAACTTTAAATGGATCAGAGACCTAAAAGTAAAACCTCAAACTATAAGAACCTTGAAAATGAAGGACATACCCTCATGGAAATTGGAACTGGCATCCAATTCCTGAACAAAACCCAAAACCCACAGGCCATAAGAGATAGGATAGACAAGTGGGACCTCATTAAACTGACAAGCTTCGGCAAAGCCAAAGAAACCATCAAGAGAGTAGAGAGACAGCCCACAGACTGGGAAAAAGTATTTGCCAACTCCAGGTCTGACAAAGGCTTAACATCTTGGATCTACAAGAAACTCAAATGTGCTGAAAAGAAAAAAACAAACAACCCCATTATAAAATGGGCAAAAGATATGAACAGACACTTCTCAAAGGAAGACATCCAAGAGGCCAACAGACATATGAAGAAATGTTCAACTTCAGTAATCATCAGGGAGATGCAAATCAAAACCACACTGAGATACCACCTAACTCCAGTCAGAATGGCAATTATCAATAACTCAAAAAATAACAGTTGCTGGAAAGGGTGTGGCGAAAAGGGAACACTTCTACACTGTTGGTGGGAGTGCAAACTAGTGCAACCTCTGTGGAAAACAGTATGGTGATTCCTAAAAGCTCTAAATATTGACCTCCCATATGATCCCCAATCTCCCTACTGGGAATATACCCTGAAGAACTCAAATCACTCTATAAAAGATACCTGCACACATATGTTTAAAGCAGCATTGTTCACAATAGCAAGAACCTGGAATCAACCATGCTGCCCATCAAAAGAGTACTAGATTAAAAAATATGGTACATATACACGATGGAATACTACGCAGCCATAAAAAAGAACAAAATCATGAATTTCACAGCAACCTGGATGGAACTAGAGTCTATAATACTGAGTGACCTCTCACAGAAAACAAAGATCTGAGTATCACATGTTCTCACTCATATAGTGGACCTTGAACATCCAACATAATACTATAAGAAAATGACTGACAGTGGTGGGAAACTATGGGGGGGAGAGGAGATGGGATTAACGGTAGTAAATGTCTGTCTGGGGATGGGGAGACACCTCTTATCAACAAGGGTGCCTGAACAAAGCATATTTGTATACTTAACCCTTAACTGTACCCCACAATATCATAATAAAAATATTGATTAAAAAAATAAATAAATAAACATTAAAAAATCAATGAAAGATACATAACAGTAGAAAAAGGCTCACCTAGGTAGCATATTTCCCAGTGAGTGGTACAAATAATAACAACTCTTGGCTGTAAACTCTACAAGAGAATTTTATATTATTTTATTTGAGTTTCACCATGACATTGCCAGATGGAAGTAAAAAATTATCACAAAGGGAATTTTATCAATCAGAAAATAGAGGTGTACAAATTTCAACTGAATCACAAAATGGCACTTGAACTCTCGTATTGTTTCTAGAGCCTGAGTATGATTTGAGACTTCTGATGGTAGAACTAAATCCATACTGCTAAGCTGACATTAAGGCCCTGCACAACTGACTCCTGCCCCAAATGCTGCAAACATCTCAATGCTTGCTGTACTTTTTCACACCTCTAAGCTTTGTAAATAAGACTCTTTCTTTTTGCAGTGTCTTTCCCTCCCACTTCTCCCAAGTAAATTCAATTCTCTGAATTTTTTTGTCAAAATTATGTATACCCTCTCCTGAGCTCAAGCAGTATATTTTTCTGATACCTGCATTAAACCACAAAATTTTCACATCATCTTTTTTGTTTGGGGAGTTGCTGTGCTTTTGTTTTTGTTTGCTTTATATGTAAAATTCTCAAATATAAAACTTTTTTCTCCTCCAAAGAGCTTAGTGTAGGATTTGACAAAGTGAAGAACTCAAAGCAATATTTGTTGAATAACGTATAAATGCAGGTGGTGAGTGAAAGTTTGTTTAGTTACTGAATATTTTCTGGAGAAGCCTTGTCCCTCAAAAGCAATCCATGTATTATTCCGTAGTGCCTGGACCCAGTATCCATGGTGAATGAAGAATTAGTGGTTAAAAAAGGAATCTTCTGTGAGCATTTGTGCCTGAAACTCTGGGGGAAAGAGAGATGTATTACAAACAATAGAGCTACACTTGGCAATCCTCCATGCTCTTTTCTCTTTCCAGTTGTCTTGAATAGAGTAACTCTCAGGGTGACAGTGGGAGCCATTGAGTTGGATGGTGGAGATAAAAGATGTAAGGAGCCTAAACTCCTAATCTTTGCATGGAGGAAAGTCTACCAGCCAGGAATACCACCATTATGTTACTGTGCTTCAGTTGATAAAATTTGGATGTTATCTACAGTTGCAGCTAGTATTGCTTTAACAGAGTAAAAAAGTAGATGCATATTAAATAGAATGGTTTTTAGGAGAAGAGATTGGTGGATGGAGTTGTAGAGACCAGTAATGATGAAGTACCTTCTGAGGTACAAACTAAAGAACATACCTCTGATCCTGAGGTTCAAAGGAGGGGGGAGGGGAATGTGATTATGCAAGAAAACTAAGGACATTTGAAAATTGTATGACTGAGCAACTGCCCAATGGAAGTAAAGAATCCAGCCCTAGAGTTTGACCTCAGATGGGGTAATATAGAGCCACTGCTGAAATGCCCTCTCCTTAGCAGGTAAAGTGGTGCAGAACTGTGGTATTCTCTGGCACTAAATTGAACTTGGTGGTAAAGGACCATAAGACCCAAATCACAGCTGGAAACTGTGATGATTCTGATATCGGGGAGTTAAACCTTAATCTTAGTCATCACAGATTTGCTGTGCACAATTGAAACATGCACTTTATGAACAATGCTTTAGTTATCTAAGCTATAGCATAAGTATAATTACTACCTTATCCATTTTAGTAGAGTACATGAGACCACATAGAGTTGAAAGTAACGGCAAGTAACAGCAACTCAAAATATCAGCGGTGGAGGCAGCGGTGGTGGTGATATGTGTGCATCTGGGAAATGAGAGGAGCTTACAAATCAGCATGCTCAGCAGCTGCAAGAATCTGGCCACAAACTGATTTTATTTATCTCACCCGAGAGAACAGATCTAATGTTCCTCTTCAGAGTTAAACATAGTGAGGAAGCCTCAGGTAAGTGTGGCCTACATAATTCGTGGTGTTTCTGCTGTAGATTGCCTAAGGGAGATGCTCTTTGGGTGAGACCACAAAGATAAGAGTTACAAGAGTATTCCGTGAAGGACAGCAAGCTCAGAATTGAAACTTTCAGGACAAGGAGAACTGGCCTGGAAAAATGTGCTATAAATAGAGTCCCTCTCTGGGCCAACTATCTACAGTAGTTAATATCTCTAATTCATAAATTCTAAATATTGGGCACTTGGATCACTAAAGGTCCAGAAATGGTATGAAAAATTTTATTTATATGCAGTTATATACATTTTTCTGGAGATAAAGTGATTTCCTCAGGTTTTTCAAAATAATTACTGACTTTAAAATGGCATGGAATAATGGGTTTTGATTCCTTTAGCAATTTATAAATGTATGTGGTATGCCAAGCACCAAATGGGAAACAAAAGTCCTCTTGAATCCAAGGCAATGCTGGGCAGTAAAAGGAGTCAAGGCAAGACTGGAGGAGTAATTAAGTTAATCTATAAACGTCATCTATCATCCCGGATGTGTCTGCAAAACTACTTTTCTTTTTGTGGGATGTTTAAGGAATCTGCCCTGACTGGTTTTGAACTTTGTTCTATTTGAAGGAGATCACTCTGTAAGTTTGTAAAGTATTTTATTTAATTAAAAGGAAGGACAAAGTTCATCCCTTTGTCTTTCAAAAACCTGTTGCCAAAAATCTACATCTATGAGTCTAATTAAGCAGCTCTTTTGGAAATGCTGGTTACACTCCCTGTAGAATTTTAGGGATGGCAATTGATTTACCCCTTCCTGCCTTAACTCATTTACTCACTTAGGAGCAGGTTGAGGCTAGGATTTGGGTAATGATGGAGTATTAAAATTTACAAGAAGAGACTAACCTCAGAGATGTTAATTAAGTTTAAAGATGGAGCACATTTCAATGTTAGGTAATGCTCAGATGTATGTTATTGTGTGTCCGTTGCAATACACTATATGGTAAAAGATGAAGGTAAAATGTATTAGTTAATTTAGATCAAGAAAAAAGATAGAACTATCTAAATGCCCTGGATATCAAATAATCATTCCAATTAAATTGCCAGATACCTCATTTGAGTCAGAAGTGGTAGGCAACACAAATACACAAATGCTAAGTGACATAGAACAATTGACCTTGTTTTAAAAAGTATAGTACACCTAGAGAATAGGATAAACATAGAGGCTGCTAGGGAGTAGGAAGGGGGTGGATCACAAAGTCGCTGGGTTCTAAAGATCTTTACCTTGCTAATGAAGGCAGTAATGGTTATTGACAAGAGTTCCCCATCTTGCAACTAGTCTGCAGATCCTTGGAAATAAAAGTGAGTGATATATGTAGGTAACCTCTAGTCCTCTTTTAGTAGAGTGCATGAGACAGCATAAATGAATTGAAATTTTCCAAGTCAGTTCTCCTTGTTCTGAAATTTTCAATTCTGGGCTTGCTTTGCTTCAGTGAATACTTTTGTAACTCTGATCTCTCTGGCCACCTAGAGTATCTCCCTTAGGCCATCTACAGCAGAAACATCATAAATCATGTAGACCACACTTACCTGAGGCTTTCTCACTATGTTTAGCGCCACAGAAGGGCATTAGATCTGCCCTCCTGGGACCTAGAGAGACTCGACAGCATCACCGAGACCCTGTGACCCCCAGCCTCCTACTCAGCCGCACAACTGCCTTCTTAAGCTTCATCCTGACTGACAAGAAGCAAGTGCCCTGTTCAATCTGGTGCTTCTGCAACACTGTGCCTTCAGAGGTCATTCCACTCCTAGGTTCTTTTCTGGTCTTTAGTACCACAGGAATCTTCCCCAGCAGACTTCTGCTCATAGACTGAAAAAATATGATTCCTGTACTCATTTCTTACAGAAATTCTAAGGAAAAGACCATTATCTAAACCCTTATAAATGAATGTGCCCTCTCTACTTCCTTCAAAGGTTTCATTTAATGGAACCAATTCTAATTGTGCAAACCTTCCCAAGGACCCTGAACCTGTATGAATTAGGCAGTTATGTTCAATGAGCTAAAAGAACCTGCAACAGAAACGTGAGTGTAGGATGGGTTGTGCCATTACCAAATCAGTCTCTTTAACAGAGCAGTGAAGTCTTGGGAGGCAACCCCAGCTTGGCTGGGCAAAGGAGACAAGAGGAGAAACAAATATCTGGTAGGTGGGATGATGGGAGTGCAGCCAGCAGGTATTTGTCAACTACATTTTAGATTCATTTATTTAACAGTATTTCTTTTTTTTTTTTTTTTTGAGTTGGAATCTCACTCTGTTGCCCAGACTGGAGTGCAGTGGCCGCTCCCAGCCACCGCAGCCTTGACCTGCTGGGCTCCGGCGATCCTTCCGCCTCAGCCTTCCAAGTAGCCGGAATTACAGGCATGCGCTACCACGCCCGGCTGATTTTTTGATTTCTTATAGAGATGAGGTCTCACTGCCCAGGCAGGTCTCAAACCCGCTGGCTCAGGCAATCCACTCACCTCAGCCTCCCAAAGGCGTGGGATTACAGGCTGAGCCACTGAGCCCGGCTTATTTAACAGTATTTCTAGACCATATACTCTGTGCCAGGAACTGTGCTAGAGCTAGCAGCTACATTGGTAAATAAAACAGAATAAAATATCTTCTTGCCAGGCTGCCTTTGCAGCCTTGGCAGTTACTTTGAGGGGCTACCTAGAGAGACAAAAGGCTTTTCAAGTGCAAAGATGCTCAAAGCTGACATATCAGTGAAGGAAGAAACTGCCTGGAAATTTTCCACAGATGATGCTTTACTGGGAGCCAATGACTGTATGTCAAGTTATCATCTATTTCCCTTCCAGAACTACTCTCCACTTTTCTCTATCCTACCATCTGCCCTGAGAGTTTAACCTGCACAGCCTCTATCAATAGGTATCTCCCTGTGCCCACTGGCTTCCAGTTGGGTACTGTTGATGGGAAACAGATTGGAGAGATAGAAAAGGGTAAGGTCAGAGTATTTATTCCTCTGGCTCCTTCCTTTCAAAGTTGAATAGAGCTGGTAGTGCCCCTTAAAAAGGGGAAACACACCATTCCTCTTAACACACCATTCCTCTTAGTCTTCTAGCTGTGATTATTTCCTGGTTTCCAGTAACCACACCTCCACTTATCCTTTAGGCTAAGTATAGAAGCAGCACCTCTGACCTTAGCCAACCATCCCATGTGGACCTTCTACTAGTTCTTGATTATTTATTTTAGTTTTTTAATTGTTATATTTTAAAGATAAGGAGTACAATTAAGAATTAGGTAGGTAAGTGGTCATCATACAGTGAAAGTTTGGGCCTCCCTTTGGTCCCTACTTAGTCTGGTTTGAGATGTTATTTCAGAGTTGTGGTGTACATGTGAGGATTTGCTACATAGATAAATTGTGTGCAGATGATGTCTGGGCTCCTAGCAAGCCTTTTCTCCATCTGGTAGTTGTCATGGTGCCCAATGGGTGGCTATGTGTCCCTTAACCCCCTTCTCAGCCTTCTACCATTACCAGTGTCTAGCATTGGCTATTCTCGCCTTTGTGCTTCATATGCCCAATGTTTAGGGCTTGCTTATGAGTGAGACCATAGGCATTCAGTTTTTTGTTTATGAAATAGTTCATTTGAAGGATGGTCTCCAGCAGCCATGTTGCTGCAAAGGACATGATTTTGTTCTTTATGGTTGCATAGCATTCCATCATGTACATGTGCCACATTTTTTTATCTAGTACACTTTCAGTGCGTATCTAGATTGGTTCCATGTTTTCACTATTGTGAATAGCACTGTAATGAACATAAATGTGCAGGTGTCTTTTTGGTAAAATGATTTATGCTTCTCTGGGTATAGTCCCAGAAGTGAGATTGCTGGATCCTATGGTGGCTTAATTTTTAGTTCTTTGAGAAAACACCACACTGATTTCCACAGAGATTGAACTAGCTTACATTCCCACAACAGTGTGGAAGTGTTTCCTTTTCTCCACAATCTCACCAATACCTATTGGTTTTTGACTTTTAATGACAGTCATCCTGATCAGATGGTATCTCATTGTAGTTTTGATTTGCATTTCTCTGATGATTAGTGGAGCTGAGCATTTTTTCATATTTGTTGGCTGCTCAGATGTCTTCCTTTGAGAAGTGTTTGTTCATGTCCTTTGCCTACTTTTTAATATGCAACCACACCCACACCCACAACAAAACATCTACCCAGCTTGCTGCCATATCCTAATTACACTATGCAAGCTTTTATGGAGATCCCAGGACTCTAGGACCCACTAAGCCTAACTTGATCTCTATGTTGAAACATGTTTGGGAGCCCAGTAACTCAAGAAAAATTTCTCCCACTGAGCTGATGGTGGAAGAGCATAACAAAATATCGATGTTCCCCATCTCAATATGGCCACTTACACCCCACATTTCTAGCTTCCTCAGACTAAAAACCCAAGATAATATTATTTGTCACTATAAACTAAAAATAAAAGCTTAAGCCCCTCAGCTGACTGACAGGACTCCCTCTTGGTCAAGGAGACACCAGAGAAACTTTAAAAACTAAATTCCAGGCCATGATGGAACAAGAAGTCAAACACACCTCGTTATCTCCCCTCCCTTTTGGTCAGACACACCTTGTTATACCCTCTCCCTTTAGACACAACAACTGATCATCATTAATGTTAAAATAGAAATCACAAGGTTGATAGAGCAGACCTCTTTGTGGTAATAAAATAATAAACTATAAAAAAAAGACTTAAGGTCATGCCAGGTAAGAGTTAAGCCGCATACATCCACACTTAAAAAATAAACTATGTTCTTACTGTCAGAGGTTTTCTTTTTCTCTAGCAGCTAAATAAGCACTGACGCCAAGATAAGCAATATTAAAACAATTACAGTTTATCTACCACCAGACACTGACTGACTCCCTGTTTTACCAGCCATAACTACAGCTTTGGTTGAAAAGGTGCTAATATCAATAACTTTCTCTTAAGAAGACCACCAACCATGAACTGGTTCTGGCTATGTCCTGAAAAGATCTTTTGTTGTATAAGGCCTAATTGTGACACATTTAAATGTTAAGACTGCATTCCAAAGTGATATGGGTTATATGTTACATGCATGTTTGTTCAGTCCATGTGAGTCAGGGCCAACTTCATGAATATTCATGGATTCTACTATGACCTGTTGCTATTGTATACTTGCCCAAACTGTTCAGCATAAATCCCTGTTCCAGTCCTTCCTTTTTTTTTAGTGACTGCCTTTCAAGCTTCAGTCAGAGGCTATGCTTCAGACTATCAGAATGGCTACCTTACAGGTTGTAAACCTTTATAAAAAATAAAGCTCCTCCTTCCAAAAGTATGAATTTGTGATTTTTAATACCACCACAGTCTAAACTTAGTACTTAATTTTGAAAAAATCAATAAATCATATATTTTCCAGGTTCTTCTTTCTCTTTATCATTCAAAAGTGTCTAGTTAGAACAGAGAAAATCTCTATTGTAAGATGATCTCTTTTTAAAATCATAGCTCAAAACCTCTTGCTTCTGATTTCTTCATCTTTGCCTTTAATAAAAGGTTGTGTTTTTGTAGCATCAGCAAATAGGGTCAAAAAAAGGTGGAAACAAATCATGCATCTAGTGCAAGTATGGATAACGCAGAACTACTTCAAGATGAGGTAAGAAACACATACAGCTGTCTGTAATAAATTAAGGAAATAAAGATAAGTTCAGATGAAGTGGGTATACCTGTATGAATTAGTACAGGGTGTTTTTGAGAGAAGATAAATAAAAAAATATAAAATCAGTCTTCTGTTTCTTAACTTAGGTATAGTCAACAAAGTGCAGTTTTATTCCCATCAGCTGCCAGGTTCCAGTTAGGGCTACACTAAATAATAGCAATACTAAGATCATATAACTACTAGCAAGTCAGGTTTGCCATAATATTGGATAGATTGCTATAGACAGAATGGACCCTAGTAACAGATAAAGCCAATATCCAAGAAAGAAATAACTATACTATTTTTTCAATTAAATATAAAATGAATCCTAGTAAAGCTGAGAACATAGGCAACAAAAATATCATTAGGTTTAGTTTATGACTTTTCTTTACAAGAAAATAAAGCTAGTTATTAATGATCAAAACCATAAAAAAGAGAAAGCATAGTTGGTATATGGTGAAAAGCAATTTTCAAGAAACTTATTCCTTTGAGAAAACAAAGAAATAAGAGCCTAAAAAATCATAGTTTTTGAAACTTCCATTTTTTAGAAGGAAATGGCTCTGACTGATTGCTACATTCTAAAGAAATGAGTTCCAGATTCATAAGCTGTGTGTAAGAGACACTCTAGAAACCATTATCAGTTTTTATTAACTTTGCTACTTTAGTTTTCAACCTCAGACATGACAGAAAACAATTATTCAAAACTATATAATGCCATTAAGTATATTTAGGTATATTATATTCATATACTTAGGTCATATTTAGGTCATGCCTACATTCTTCAATAATGAGCTCTTAAACAGTTTTCTAATAATGAAATGACTGCCTGGTTACTAACAAAATAGTGAAGGAGACTGAGCTGTTGACTCTTCTCCCAACTAACTTTGGAGAACTTCTAGAGGACTTGTAACTTTTATACATATATATGCCCCCTTTAAATTATTATCCTGAACCAATAAATTATTTCTTTACAAGTGGGCAAATAAAAATGTGATTTAAAGTGCAAGTTGGGAAATCAGATAAATCTAGGTTAAAATCCCAGCCTTGCCTGCGTTCTTAAGAATTTTACTAAATCTTTTTAAGTCATAGTTTTCTTGCCTGTAATGTGGATAGAATGCTGTGAAATTTAAATGAAAACATGCTTGAAAAATAATTCTCAGTAGTCTCTTTTCTTTTATAAATCTCTCAAATTCATCTAGGAGCTGACAATATCTCATTGACTACAAAATGGATAAATTAATAGTTGAAACACCAAGTTTATAAAAAAGGAGTTTCTTAGAATTTCTTTAAAGTATCTATGGATGCAGACTTCTCTAATAAAAACTCCAGAAAGATTTTCTTGTAGAATTTGTCACATCACTTCTAAAATTTATATAAAAATGCAAAGAACTAGAAAAACCAAAACAATTTTTAAAGAAAAACAATTGATGGAATTACATTACCAGATTCCAAGACAATATCTAAAACCACCATGTCAATGTTGTACTTGAATATTCAGGCAAATAAATTAATGGAACAGAATAGAGGGTCCAGAAATAGACTAATACATAGATGGTCAATTATTTTTTACAATGCAATTCAATGGCACTGAAACAACTGAATAAACAAATGATAAGAAAAATGAATCTCTACTACTACTGCAAATAATATAATGAAAAGAATAACATATCAATAAATTGATAACAACAAATTGTAAAATTGAGATGGAGTGTAGCTATAATTGTAAAAGTTGAAATAATAAAGGGTTTAGAACTATGTTATCCAACATAACCAATAACCACTTGTAGCTGTAAAAAACTAAAATGAAGTTAATCAAAATTAAATGAAGTTAATCAAAATTAAATGAAATAGAAAACTTTTTCAGTCAAACTACCTATGTTTCAAATATTCAATAATCAATGTAGCTAAAGACTACAATATTGGATAAGGCAAATAGAAATTCTATTGAAAGGTGCTGTTTTGATGACCTATGTACCTAACCCTAAATTGTACCCCATAACTTTAAAATAAAGAAATAAATAAAATTTTAAAAAGAAAATACTGTTTCAAAAGAAAACATTAGAATGTTTCCATAAGCTTGAATTAGTATCTTAAATTGGATGCAGAAATTACCAACAATAAATGTAAAACTGATAAATTGGGCTTTTTTAAAGCTAAAATGTCTGCTCATCATAAGATACTGTCATAGAATCTATAGACAACATATAGACTAGAAGAAACACATATATCTAAAACAGGGTTCTGTTACAGAATTCTAGACCTTTAATGACACAAAAAAGGAAAAATGAGTCAAGAAGACTTGAACAGAAAAGTCACAAGGGAAGTTATAAAATGGCAAAGAAATACACAAAACCATTTTCAACATTGTCAGTCATCAGAAAAATGCAAGTAAAACCACAAAGACATCACTAGCTCTTCATCATTCTAGTTAAATTTAAAAAGAATGATATACCTGACATTGACGAGGATGTGGAACATTCAGCACTCTCAAAAATTGCAGTTGAGAGTGTAAAATTGTTATGATCACTTTGGATAACTGTTTGATAGTATCATAAAATTAAACATATGGGTATATGTTTACACTATAAAATGGGTCTGACATACAATTTAACTTGAGCAATTTTCTTATTCACATTACAGCACATTTCTACACAAATACTCTTTAGCAACTTTATTTATTAGCCCCAAACTGGAAACAACCCAAATGCCCTTCAATAGAAGAATAAATAACTAAATGTTGACATATTCATATAGTAAAATACTACACAGCAATAAGATGGGACAAATTGCTAGTGCACAGAAGAATCTGAAAGCTTTATGCCAAGATACAAAACCTACACCCAAAGAATAAACACTGTATGATTTTATTTATAAATTCTAGAAGAGGCAAAACTAATCTATGGTAATAAAAATAGGAACAGGCCTCTGAAAAAAAGGATATTGACTGAAAAGGGGTGCAAGTGAATTTTCTGGAACAATGGAAATGTTCTATATCTTATTTGAGGTGTTGCATTCATGGTTAAATGCATTTGTGAAAAATCATTAAGCTACATTTATAATATGTCCATTTCACTGTATGCAAGTTATTCTTCAATTTTAAAAAAGGTCTAGAGTGATTTTTCAAAAAGAGTTCATATGCATAAAGGTGTTTTCCAAATGTGCTTTCTTATTGGTACTTACAATTATCGTAGATCTAGATACGTGTGCCCCCTGCCCACCCATACCCAAGTGCCCTCATGCAGCATTTATTATGGAAATACCCCATTATTGAGTTCCATGGCAGCACTAGAGACCTTGCCTCTTGTGGTTTCCAAAGCCTCAGCTAGCAGAGCCCCAGTCTGTTGTTAATGCCTCCTATTTGGTTTATTGGACACAACTCATCACAAAGAGTCTGGCAAACTCAACATGTCATACACAACCAGACTTCTTCTTATTCCAACAGCAGCTGACTCAACTATTAGTCATCTCAGAGATCAAAAGTATACTTTCTCATTCTAGACTTGTAAATCTAGGCCCAGACCTCAGCACTCATCTTAAAGTCTGTGGCCAATCGATTTTTTTATTTTACGTTCTATAAACCCAACAATAAATAAATAATAATGTTCAAACATCCACTCTGCATTTTTTTAATTTATTATTGCATGTTTGGGGATATCTTTTGATTTCCAAGTGACCTGGATATGCTCAAACATATATTGACATCAAGTAGGTTGCCATGGGAACTGAAGGCAACTGCACATTGAGATTTACAGGCAGGTAATTTAAGAAACCCTGGAGCAAAGGCTGAGTGCTTAATAGTGTCCTAGTCGCCCTAGGGCATATCAAAATTAAATAAGGCACTAAGTCTTGAAGTGAGGAGTGGTTATTACACAGTGAATAGTAATTGAAAGAATAAAGCATTTTTCTCAAAAGACATGGCTGTCAGAATATGCATTATAATATGTCCGTTTGATGTAAAATATCAGATCTGAATCCTGTGTTTACTCACTAGATCAAAAAACTTAATAGTGATATAAATATGCTTTTGAACAACATTATTTGACCCTCAAAAATGGATTAATTCTAACCATTGACTTAAAATTAAAAGAATGCTTAAAAATGGTTCACAAATTAGGGTCTGATGACCCCTTGATTACAGGGAAGGGCCCAAGAATATGTACCATTAAGAGTCCCAATGTGGAAAATATTGATTTGTCACTCTTATCACTCAACACAAACACATCCTTGACAAATCATTAAAAAGTGGTGTCTGACCTCTTTTTAAACACTCCTAATGGCATGAAGCTGAAAGTCTCAAAAAGAATAACAGTAAAGTGTGGCTTTTGTTAGATACCTAAATAGTGGGAGATTCCATCTTCGCTTGTTATCTCTACTACAGATAAGCAAAACTGAAAGAAAGGTGAATTTTATCTTTTCTACCTTCCTACTTATTCACTAGCATAGCACCAGCACCCAAAGTTGAAATTCTTTTTAAACTATTCCCTGATTTCTGTACTTGAGGTACAATTTATTATTTTCAAGTACTATGTCAGTACTGAAAAAAAAACACATAAAAATGTCACGTTCCATAACCCTATGTACTTATTTCATAATGTTTGTCTAAAACATCCCATTGTCAAAATCAAATTTTTATAATGACAGAGATGCTCATACTTTATAAATGGCTTCCTGATTTATAAAACATTTCCTGACATAAAAATGTTGCTCAAATTTTAGATAAAATACTATGCAATGACAAAATGTTCTCTTAGAAACCTTAAATTTTTGAAAAAATTTAATACTTTCTAAAAGCAAATCCATAATTATATAGTATTCTGTAAAGAACACAAGATTTAGAGTCATAAGAATTCAACTTGAGTCTTGAGTTTGCTGCGTACACCAACTGCGCTATATAACACAAGATATTTCACTTCTCCAAATCTGAGTTTCTTTTTTGTAAAGTCATGATGATAATCACACCTAGCCCATGAGGTGCTGATTATCATTTTAAAATCATAAAATAATAGGCAGCCATAATGTTCAATATTTTGAAGCTAAAAATTATCATTGTTCTCATTACTTTGTCACTAACAATGGACAATAAGCTTAGACAACATAAAATGTAATATGAATTATAGCAACAAGGACTACAATTTAGTGATGAAGGTTTCACAGTTAACATAACCCAAATAATAGTCTTTGCTACCACTTACTGAATGCCAAGAAATCTGCATTATATCATTTGATCCTACTAATGAACCTAGAGAGAGATCTTAGCTTCATTCTTTTAAAAAACTGAAACTAGATGTGGGGAAAATATAGTTTTTACCCACCAGCATCACATTCTTTAGCAAACCATGTCTCCCCATTCCATAGCCTCTTAAGGAAACCTTCTATCACAGCTTTTTTACTTCCTCTGGTTGTAGGAAAGGACAAATACAAAGGTATACCATTAAGTCATCTCTTTGTGGAGATATGAATTCTGGAGGAAAATTTCCTTTCTGCGTTGTTAGGAAAAGAGAATTCACATCTGAAGCTGCAAGTGGTCATCTTGACTCCTCTGGGCTACAAACCTCTGTGCAGATAAAGTCAAGTACAGATCACACCGATCATCAGCACTGAGGACAATGCCCCAGTAACATATTATGAACCTGATCTAACTAAACCTAAGCTTGGAGGCACCACTCTTCCAAACCCAAGTTGCAAGAGCAATGAATTCCTTTTTCATTGTCTATTTAAATTGCTGTGCAAGAATCCTGAAGGAAATAGAGTTCACTCAAATATTCAGAGAAAAACTTTAATGAGAGGAATAGTTACAGTTAGGAGCCAGATGTTAGGAACAGTGGGAAGCTCTAATCACTCCTCTGGCTAAACCGATAAAGAGAGGAAATAGTAGTTACCCCAGCCTAGTAAGAACTGAAAGAGTGGAGGAGGGCTGAGTTCACAGGAATAGACTCCCAGGGGACGCTGTATGGGCAGGCATGAGCACTGAAACAGTGAAGGAGTGGGAGGGAAAGACTCTAGACCCTCTCTCCAATCACTCCCCGACCTCCTGCAGGTGACAAACGCAACCAGAATCAAACTGGAAAAGGGGCCCTACTCAGCAGTCTGTGAGGTCAGCATCACAGGACACAGAAGGCAAAGGACTATCTGGGGAGCAAGAGAAAGCATAAAAAACAACAGCACTACTGAGTTTCTTTGAAACCAAGGTATCCCAACTATTTCCTTGGAAACATGCCTACAATGAAACAGCTAATAAGTGCTGAGCAGGATTAATCCAGGTCTGTTTTATACTAAAATCAATGCTCTTTCCACTGTTTCAAGTATTTGATGCACTGATCTTTCTCTGTAATTGATTGGTTTTCACTCTGCAAGATCTCAGTGATAAAGTGCTTGTGCCTCAAGCCCTGTATAATTTACAAAGTAGTCGTTGATTGTCTTCTATTCAATACTTTACCGGCCTTTGTGGTGTTCTATCATTCTGGCTTCATCTTTAAGATGACACCATGCTGCTGATGTTATGGTGAGTCAGTTTTCTGACTCACAATGATGTTAGGTAATGCCAACTAGTTACTCTTCTCCTCACCACATCAAGGAAGCAACACTTATATCATTCAATTCCACATTCATTTCAGAGTGAAATGAAGGACCACTAAAGTCCCCAAGTAGTTTGGTATCATTTGTGATTGTAATGTATATGCAGTATGGGCAGAAGAAGCCTCTAAAGAGCACAAGCAACATGAACAAAATGGAAAAGATAATTATAGAAGGCTCCTAGTTAAAACTGAGGCTGAGGAAACACAATTAAATTCTTAATATAGAACTTTAAAAGTAAAGTTGCCTAATTTTAAGCTGAGACATTACAACATAGATTTACAGGCAGTATTAAGTTCTGTGTCTTCAAAGAAATGAAATATGGTCATATTCATTCATTCATTTAATTCATACAACAAATGTCTCTGGAGTACCTATTATGTGTGAGACAGAGTTCCAGGCAAATCTGAGCCCACATGGAGTTTACATTTTAGTGGGGAAATCAAAATATAAATTATGTAGTATTCTCAATGTTGATGCATGCTGAGAAGAAAATTAAAGCAGGAGAAAAGTTGAGGAAATCATTGCAATATTAGAAATATAATTGAGAAAGAACTCACTAAGAGAGTGGCATTTAGGCAAAATATAGGTGAGAAAGTGAATTATGTAACTATTAGCATGAAAAATATTTCAAGCAGAGAAACAGCAAGTGCAAACATTCAGAGGTAAGCAAAAACTCTCTTAGGCAAAATTTAGAGATGTTTCATGACTAAAAATAAATATATTCCAAAATAGTAAATAACCTCAAATAATTAAACACTCATAAAAAGAGTTCATATGTAATTTATGTTGAGACCAAGCAATATTAATACCAACATATGCACACAAATACTCATCTGTAAATTGTAGGAACATATTTACCTAATATACAATTTATCTAGCATACATTGAAGAGCTCTATCCATATCAAATAGTGAAATTCTGAGTGAAATGCGAACAAAATATAATATGACATGTGCTTCTGCCCTTACAGTAATAGTACTTTGCAATTCAAAACAGTACTAAGATATATTTTCTGAAGCTCTGTAAGTCTTCATTCAAACCTTATACTACAGATGCCCCTGTGAGAATTCCATTTCTAGAAATATGTACTAGCATACAGAGTGACAATAGAATAGAACACCAAAAAATGCTGGATAGCATGTATCTTGAAATTTTTTAAATCACAATTGAGCTAGCAATAGAGAAAAACAATTTGAGTCCAGAAATGAGAAAGCAATACTACAGGGATAAGCTAGGCCTGGAAATAGCAATTGCCCTGACAACATCTGATAATTCTTACATGCCTGGAGCCTGAATTTAACAACATAAGGACAGCAGACAGGAGTAATCGCTTATGGGCAGATATGAGACCCCAGATAAAGTTAAGATGGCTGCAGGGGGACGTGTCAGTTAGTGAACCAGAAATAACCCACCCCACAGAGACTTTCTGATTGCAGGTCTAATGATAAAGAAAGAAAAAGAAAAATGATTCTTCTTTGAAAATCTTCAACTGCAATACTAAAATCGACATTTATTTTGTGACCCCTAAAAAGACAAACTTAGAAAATAATTAGAAGTGAAACTAGATTGCCGTATCCCTTCAATAACTATAAAAAACAAGATGTCCCATCTCTTGAAGAAGAATTTATCTTTAATTGTAAGCCATAAAGAATTCTCAAATTATACAACTCAAAGGAATATATATTCACAATCAAAACTCACAATCATACACATTCACCATTCACACACACACACAGACACAAAAAAATCACTATGAACAAAATCCCGGAGGAATAGATGCGTGAATGTTCAATTTGAAGTCATTTTTTCTTCTTCTCTTTTCTTTTTTCTTTTTTCTTTTTTTTTTTTTTTCCCCTTCCTTCATTTTGGATTGGGCATGTGCGTGTGTGTATGTGTAGGGTTTTCCTGTTTTTTGTTGTTGTTGCTTTTTGTTTTCTTTTGCTTTGCTGTTATTCCAGTTTGTTTTGGGTGTGAGAGTGTGTGTGTGTGTGTGTGTGTGTTTTGCTTTGGTTTCTGTTCTTGTTATTCTGAGCTTTTTCTATTTTTTGTTTCATAAAAATTTTTGTCCATCTCACTTCATTATACTTTTCTCTGTTCTCCTCATTGCTGTTACTGTATCTTGGGCTCAGGGGGTACACATGTGTACCCATTGTGTCATCATGTAGAGTAGTGAGGGGAAGTGGATATCAGGGAACCAATACCATAAACATTGTGATTTGTAAGTAGTTTCCGAATCCTAGCTCCCCATCCTCCATCTTATTTGACTCTCAAAACTGCAAGTGACAGCAAGTCTTCCCACCCACAACCCTATTTTGAAATAGAACAAATTCAGAGCCCCGATCAGGGAATAATAGAGAGCTTAGCAAAACTCTCCCATTGTCACTGAATAACAGAACAAAAAAGAAAATCTCTCCCACTGTCACTGAATAACAGAACAAAAGAGAAAAGAAAGACATCAGTCACAAATGAGGAAAAATCAAAGGAAGAACACAGGTAATTCCCAGTGTTACAAAGAAAAAAACACCTAAAAAATCAGACCTCAGAGCTCAAACAATGGAAGTCACTAAGACTGGCCTCAGAATATGAAAAGGATTAGGGAATGGATAAAAAGAGTGAATAAGACTCAAGAAAGACAACATGCAACACTGAAAGAACTCATAACAGATTTTGGCCATAAAAAAATTTTATCCCTGCCAGGGGAGGAGGAGGCAAACCTCATCAACAAGAGTATCTGCATAACTAAATTTATATACCTAACCCTGAATTGTACCCCACATCCTTAAAATAAGATTTTTTAAAATTTCATCCAGGAAATAAATAAAAAGATGACAATAGTGGAAAGCAGAATTAATCAAGCAGAAGAAAGAATCTCAGAACTTGAAGACAAACATGGAATTATCCAGTCTGTAAAAAAACAAAGAAAGAAAACTAGGAAAGAAAGAACAAAGCCTTCAAGAGATGTGAGATTATAGGAAGAGCTAAACCTATGCCTGATTGGTATTCCAGAAGAAGAAAGGGAAACAGAAAACACCTCAGAGCAAGTATTCTAGGAGGTTATCCAAGAAAACTTTCCCTGTCTCACCAGAGGTGTAGCATTCCAAACATAAGAGTTACAGAGAACTCCCACAAGACATCAAATGAGAAGACCAACCCCTAGACACATAGTAATTCACCTACACAAGGTAGGCACAACAGAAAAAGCCCTGAAGGCAGCAAGAGAGAAAGGCCGGACCACCTACTGGGGAAAACCAATCAGAATACCAGCAGACCTATTGGCAGAAACACTAGAAGCTGGAAGGAACTGAAGTCCAATATTCAAAGTCCTCAAAGATAAACAATTTCAACCAAGAATTTCTTAGCCAACGAGGCTCAGCTTCATCAGTGATGGAGAATTTAAATCCTTCCCAGACATCCAATCCTAAGAGATTATGCAACTCCCAGAACAGCTCTACAGGAGACACTTAAAAAGGTCTTAAGGACAAAAGAAAGAAAAAAAATGACCATGAACTTCCCAAAAGAACAGCAGAGCACAGAATCAACAGAGAATACATCATGACTGCAAATTTAAAAACACACGGACAGGGCAAGATGGGAACGGCAGAGGTGAACTGGTGAGATTCTCTGAACGGACCAAGACTGCATACTGCTGAATAGACAGACTGTAAAGCAGAGGGAAAAGTGAACAAAGCCAGAAGACCTCATAAGGAAGAACAGGTCATTGCAGAAGAGAAATAAAAGCAACCCCACCTTCCCTCAAAAACAGAATTGAAGAGGGGGAGGGAAAGGGGGAGAGGGAGAAAAATCTACAGAAATGAAGAAAAACCAAAAGAAGAGTATGGGTCTCTCCCAGATGCCTGGGAGAGCAGACACTGAGAAAACTGACTTTGGAATGCAAACAATGAAAAGTTCCCAGAAAGAAGGGTCTCAAACTGCAAATGTAGATATCAAAACAATAATGGAGAGATTAAAAAGAATTGAGGAGACACAAGAAGAAACTAGGAAGGAGCTGATATCTGACATAACAGTAATAAAGAATACTGTGAATGAAATAAATAACAAATTGATAAGCATGGAAAGCAGAATTACCCAAGCAGAAGAAAGAATCTCAGAGCTTGAGGACCAAAATATAGAAATAACTCAAACTCTTAAAAACACAGAAAATAAGTTCAAAAAGACAGAACAAAACCTTCAGGAGATGAGTGACTACCTCAAGAGACCTAACCTAAGAATAATCGTACTCCCTGAGGCAGAAAGAGAAACAAAGACCACATTGGAACAAACTTTCCATGAGATCATTCAAGAAAACTTCCCTTATCTAATCAGTGATGCAAAATTTCAAACACAAGAGATTCAGAGAACCCCTGCAAGACAACAAATGAGAAGACTAACTCCTAGACACATAATAATTTGCCTAAATAAAGTAGGCACAAAAGAAAAAATCCTAAAGGCAGCAAGAGAAT